>NW_027488972.1:0-176928 GCF_050948215.1 Halictus rubicundus | reverse complement strand
TAGGATAGGATAGAGGATAGAATAGGATAGAGGATAGGATAGGATAGAGGATAGGATAGAGGATAGGATAGAGGATAGGATACAGGATAGGATAAGGATAGAGGATAGGATAGGATAGAGGATAGGATAGGATAGAGGATAGGATAGGGATTTGATAGGATAGAGGATAGAATAGAGGATAGGATAGGATAGAGGATAGGATAGGATAGAGGATAGGATAGGATAGAGGATAGGATAGGATAGAGGATAGGATAGGATAGAGGATAGGATAGGATAGAGGATAGGATAGGATAGAGGATAGGATAGAGGATAGGATAGAGGATAGAATTGGATAGATTATAGGATAGGATAGAGGATAGGATAGGATAGGATAGAGGATAGGATAGGATAGAGGATAGGATAAAATAGAAGATAGGATAGGATAGAGGATAGGATAGGATAGAGGATTGGATAGATGATAGGATAGGATAGTGGATATTATAGGATAGAGGATATGATAGGATAGAGGATAGGATAGGATAGAGGATTGGATAGACGATAGGATAGGATAGAGGATAGGATAGGATAGAGGATAGGATAGGATAGAGGATAGGATAGGATAGGATAGAGGATAGGATAGGACAGAGGATAGGATAGAGGATAGGATAGGATAGAGGATAGGATAGGATAGAGGATAGGATAGGATAGAGCATAGGATAGAGGATAGGATAGGATAGAGGACAGGATAGGATAGAGCATAGGATAGGGGATTGGATAGGATAGGATAGAGGATAGGGTAGGATAGAGGATAGGATAGGACACAGGATAGGATAGGGGATTTGATAGGATAGAGGATAGGATAGGATAGAGGATAGGATAGACGAAAGGATAGGATAGAGGATAGGATAGGATAGAGGATAGGATAGGATAGAGGATAGGATAGGGGATTTGATAGGATAGAGGATAGGATAGGATAGAAGATAGGATAGGATAGAGGATAGGATAGGACAGAGGATAGGATAGGGGATTTGATAGGATAGAGGATAGGATAGGATAGAAGATAGGATAGGATAGAAGATAGGATAGGATAGAGGATAGGATAGACGATAGGAGAGGATAGAGGATATGATAGGATAGAGGATAGGATAGGATAGAGGATTGGATAGGATAGAGGATATTATAGGATAGAGGATATGATAGGATAGAGGATAGGATAGGATAAAGTATTGGATACGATAGAGGATAGATGATAGGATAGGATAGAGGATAGGATAGGGGATTTGATAGGATAGAGGATAGGATAGGATAGAGGACAGGATAGGATAGAGGATTGGATAGGATACAGGAAAGGATAGGATTGAGGATAGATGATAGGATAGGATAGAGGATAGGATAGGACAGAGGATAGGATAGAGGATAGGATAGGATAGAGGATAGGATAGGATAGAGGATAGGATAGACGATAGGAGAGGATAGAGGATATGATAGGATAGAGGATAGGATAGGATAGAGGATTGGATAGGATAGAGGATATTATAGGATAGAGGATATGATAGGATAGAGGATAGGATAGGATAGAGGATTGGATAGGATAGAGGATAGATGATAGGATAGGATAGAGGATAGGATAGGGGATTTGATAGGATAGAGGATAGGATAGGATAGAGGACAGGATAGGATAGAGGATTGGATAGGATACAGGAAAGGATAGGATTGAGGATAGATGATAGGATAGGATAGAGGATAGGATAGGACAGAGGATGGGATGGGATAGAGGATACGATATATTACAGGATAGGATAGGATAGAGGATAGGATAGGATAGAGTATGGGATAGGATTGAGGATAGGATAGGATTGAGGATGCGATAGGATAGAGGATAGGATAGCATAGAGGATTGGATAGGATACAGGATAGGATTGAGGATAGGACAGGATAGAGGAGAGGATATAATAGAGGATAGGATCCGATAGAGGATAGGATAGGGGATTCGTTGGATAGAGGATAGGATAGGATAGGATAGAGGATAGGATAGGATAGAGGATAGGATAGGGGATTGGATAGGATAGGATAGAGGATAGGATAGGGGATTGGATAGGATAGGATAGAGGATAGGATAGGATAGAGGATAGGATAGGATAGAGGATAGGATAGGGGATTTGATAGGATAGAGGAAAGGATAGGATAGAGGATAGGATAGAGGATAGGATAGAGGATAGAGGATAGGATAGGATAGAGGATAGGATAGAGGATAGGATAGGATAGAGGATAGGATAGGATAGAGGATAGAGGATAGGATAGGGGATTTGATAGGATAGAGGATAGGATAGGATAGAGGACAGGATAGGATAGAGGATTGGATAGGATACAGGAAAGGATAGGATTGAGGATAGATGATAGGATAGGATAGAGGATAGGATAGGACAGAGGATGGGATGGGATAGAGGATACGATATATTACAGGATAGGATAGGATAGAGGATAGGATAGGATAGAGTATGGGATAGGATTGAGGATAGGATAGGATTGAGGATGCGATAGGATAGAGGATAGGATAGCATAGAGGATTGGATAGGATACAGGATAGGATTGAGGATAGGACAGGATAGAGGAGAGGATATAATAGAGGATAGGATCCGAATAAGAAGGATAGGATAGGGGATTCGTTGGATAGAGGATAGGATAGGATAGGATAGAGGATAGGATAGGATAGAGGATAGGATAGGGATTGGATAGGATAGGATAGAGGATAGGATAGGGGATTGGATAGGATAGGATAGAGGATAGGATAGGATAGAGGATAGGATAGGATAGAGGATAGGATAGGGGATTTGATAGGATAGAGGAAAGGATAGGATAGAGGATAGGATAGGATAGAGGATAGGATAGGATAGAGGATAGGATAGGTTAGAGGTTAGGATAGGATAGAAGATAGGATAGGATAGAGGATTGGATAGGATACAGGATAGGATAGGATAGAGGATAGGATAGGATAGAGGATAGGATAGGATAGAGGATAGGATAGACGATAGGATAGACGATAGGATAGGATAGAGGATAGGATAGGATAGAGGATAGGATAGAGGATAGGATAGAGGATAGGATAGAGGATAGAGGATAGGATAGGATAGAGGATAGGATAGAGGATAGGATAGGATAGAGGATAGGATAGGATAGAGGATAGGATAGGATAGAGGATAGGATAGGATAGAGGATAGGATAGGATAGAGGATAGGATAGGATAGAGGATAGGACAGGATAGAGGATAGGATAGGATAGAGGATAGGATAGGATAGAGGATAGGATAGGATAGAGGATAGGATAGGATAGAGGATAGGATAGGATAGGATAGAGGATAGGATAGGATAGAGGATAGGATAGGATAGAGGATAGGATAGGATAGAGGATAGGATAGGATAGAGGATAGGATAGGATAGAGGATAGGATAGGATAGAGGATAGGATAGGATAGAGGATAGGATAGGATAGAGGATAGGATAGGATAGAGGATAGGATTGGTTAGAGGTTAGGATAGGATAGAAGATAGGATAGGATAGAGGATTGGATAGGATACAGGATAGGATAGGATAGAGGATAGGATAGGGGATTTGATAGGATAGAGGATAGGATAGGGGATTGGATAGGATAGGATAGAGGATAGGATAGGATAGAGGATAGGATAGGATAGAGGATAGGATAGGATAGAGGATAGGATAGGATAGAGGATAGGATAGGATAGAGGATAGGATAGGATAGAGGATAGGATAGGATAGAGGATAGGATAGGATAGAGGATAGGATAGGATAGAGGATAGGATAGGATAGAGGATAGGATAGGATAGAGGATAGGATAGGATAGAGGATAGGATAGGATAGAGGATAGGATAGGATAGAGGATAGGATAGGATAGAGGATAGGATAGGATAGAGGATAGGATAGGATAGAGGATAGGATAGGATAGAGGACAGGATAGGATAGAGGATAGGATAGGATAGAGCATAGGATAGGATAGAGGATAGGATAGGATAGGATAGGATAGAGGATAGGATAGGATAGAGGATTGGATAGATGATAGGATAGGATAGAGGATATTATAGGATAGAGGATATGATAGGATAGAGGATAGGATAGGATAGAGGATTGGATAGACGATAGGATAGGATAGACGATAGGATAGGATAGAGGATAGGATAGGATAGAGGATAGGATAGGATAGAGAATAGGATAGAGGATAGGATAGAGGATAGGATTGGATAGAGGATAGGATAGGATAGAGGATAGGATAGGATAGGATGGAGTATAGGATAGGATAGAGGATAGGATAGGATAGAGGATAGGATAGGATAGAGGATAGGATAGGATAGAGGATAGGATAGGATAGAGGATAGGATAGACGATAGGAAAGGATAGAGGATAGGATAGGATAGAGGATAGGATAGGATAGAGGATAGGATAGACGATAGGAAAGGATAGAGGATAGGATAGGATAGAGGATAGAATAGGATAGAGGATAGGATAGGATAGAGGATAGGATAGAGGATAGGATAGAGGATAGGATACAGGATAGGATAGGATAGAGGATAGGATAGGATAGAGGATAGGATAGGATAGAGGATAGGATAGGGGATTTGATAGGATAGAGGATAGAATAGAGGATAGGATAGGATAGAGGATAGGATAGGATAGAGGATAGGATAGGATAGAGGATAGGATAGGATAGAGGATAGGATAGGATAGAGGATAGGATAGAGGATAGAATTGGATAGATTATAGGATAGGATAGAGGATAGGATAGGATAGGATAGAGGATAGGATAGGATAGAGGATAGGATAAAATAGAAGATAGGATAGGATAGAGGATAGGATAGGATAGAGGATTGGATAGATGATAGGATAGGATAGTGGATATTATAGGATAGAGGATATGATAGGATAGAGGATAGGATAGGATAGAGGATTGGATAGACGATAGGATAGGATAGAGGATAGGATAGGATAGAGGATAGGATAGGATAGAGGATAGGATAGGATAGAGGATAGGATAGGATAGGATAGAGGATAGGATAGGACAGAGGATAGGATAGAGGATAGGATAGGATAGAGGATAGGATAGGATAGAGGATAGGATAGGATAGAGCATAGGATAGAGGATAGGATAGGATAGAGGACAGGATAGGATAGAGCATAGGATAGGGGATTGGATAGGATAGGATAGAGGATAGGGTAGGATAGAGGATAGGATAGGACACAGGATAGGATAGGGGATTTGATAGGATAGAGGATAGGATAGGATAGAGGATAGGATAGACGAAAGGATAGGATAGAGGATAGGATAGGATAGAGGATAGGATAGGATAGAGGATAGGATAGGGGATTTGATAGGATAGAGGATAGGATAGGATAGAAGATAGGATAGGATAGAGGATAGGATAGGATAGAGGATAGGATAGACGATAGGAGAGGATAGAGGATATGATAGGATAGAGGATAGGATAGGATAGAGGATTGGATAGGATAGAGGATAGGATAGACGATAGGAGAGGATAGAGGATATGATAGGATAGAGGATAGGATAGGATAGAGGATTGGATAGGATAGAGGATATTATAGGATAGAGGATATGATAGGATAGAGGATAGGATAGGATAGAGGATTGGATAGGATAGAGGATAGATGATAGGATAGGATAGAGGATAGGATAGGGGATTTGATAGGATAGAGGATAGGATAGGATAGAGGACAGGATAGGATAGAGGATTGGATAGGATACAGGAAAGGATAGGATTGAGGATAGATGATAGGATAGGATAGAGGATAGGATAGGACAGAGTATGGGATAGGATTGAGGATAGGATAGGATTGAGGATGCGATAGGATAGAGGATAGGATAGCATAGAGGATTGGATAGGATACAGGATAGGATTGAGGATAGGACAGGATAGAGGATAGGATATAATAGAGGATAGGATCCGATAGAGGATAGGATAGGGGATTCGTTGGATAGAGGATAGGATAGGATAGGATAGAGGATAGGATAGGATAGAGGATAGGATAGGGGATTGGATAGGATAGGATAGAGGATAGGATAGGGGATTGGATAGGATAGGATAGAGGATAGGATAGGATAGAGGATAGGATAGGATAGAGGATAGGATAGGATAGAGGATAGGATAGGGGATTTGATAGGATAGAGGAAAGGATAGGATAGAGGATAGGATAGGATAGAGGATAGGATAGGATAGAGGATAGGATAGGTTAGAGGTTAGGATAGGATAGAAGATAGGATAGGATAGAGGATTGGATAGGATACAGGATAGGATAGGATAGAGGATAGGATAGGATAGAGGATAGGATAGGATAGAGGATAGGATAGACGATAGGATAGACGATAGGATAGGATAGAGGATAGGATAGGATAGAGGATAGGATAGAGGATAGGATAGAGGATAGGATAGAGGATAGAGGATAGGATAGGATAGAGGATAGGATAGAGGATAGGATAGGATAGAGGATAGGATAGGATAGAGGATAGGATAGGATAGAGGATAGGAGAGGATAGAGGATAGGACAGGATAGAGGATAGGATAGGATAGAGGATAGGATAGGATAGAGGATAGGATAGGATAGAGGATAGGATAGGATAGAGGATAGGATAGGATAGAGGATAGGATAGGATAGAGGATAGGATAGGATAGAGGATAGGATAGGATAGAGGATAGGATAGGATAGAGGATAGGATAGGATAGAGGATAGGATAGGATAGAGGATAGGATAGGATAGAGGATAGGATAGGATAGAGGATAGGATTGGTTAGAGGTTAGGATAGGATAGAAGATAGGATAGGATAGAGGATTGGATAGGATACAGGATAGGATAGGATAGAGGATAGGATAGGGGATTTGATAGGATAGAGGATAGGATATGATAGAGGATAGGATAGGATAGAGGATAGGATGGGATAGAGGATAGGATAGGATAGAGGATAGGATAGGATAGAGGATAGGATAGGATAGAGGATAGGATAGGATAGAGGATAGGATAGGGGATTTGATAGGATAGAGGATAGGATAGGATAGAGGATAGGATAGGATAGAGGATAGGGTAGACGATAGGATACTATAGAGGATAGGATAGGATACAGGATAGGATAGGATAGAGGATTGGATAGATGATAGGATAGGATAGAGGATATTATAGGATAGAGGATATGATAGGATAGAGGATAGGATAGGATAGAGGATTGGATAGACGATAGGATAGGATAGAGGATAGGATAGGATAGAGGATAGGATTGGTTAGAGGTTAGGATAGGATAGAAGATAGGATAGGATAGAGGATTGGATAGGATACAGGATAGGATAGGATAGAGGATAGGATAGGGGATTTGATAGGATAGAGGATAGGATAGGATAGAAGATAGGATAGGATAGGATAGGATAGAGGATAGGATAGGATAGAGGATAGGATAGGATAGAGGATAGGATAGGATAGAGGATAGGATAGGATAGAGGATAGGATAGGATAGAGGATAGGATAGGATAGAGGATAGGATAGGATAGAGGATAGGATAGGATAGAGGATAGGATAGGATAGAGGATAGGATAGGATAGAGGATAGGGTAGACGATAGGATACTATAGAGGATAGGATAGGATAGAGGATAGGATAGGATAGAGGATTGGATAGAGGATAGGATAGGATAGAGGATAGGATAGACGATAGGAAAGGATAGAGGATAGGATAGGATAGGATAGGATAGAGGATAGGATAGGATAGAGGATAGGATAAGATAGAAGATAGGATAGGATAGAGGATAGGATAGGATAGAGGATTGGATAGATGATAGGATAGGATAGTGGATATTATAGGATAGAGGATATAGGATAGAGGATAGGATAGGATAGAGGATTGGATAGACGATAGGATAGGATAGAGGATAGGATAGGATAGAGGATAGGATAGGATAGAGAATAGGATAGAGGATAGGATAGAGGATAGGATTGGATAGAGGATAGGATAGGATAGAGGATAGGATAGGATAGGATAGAGTATAGGATAGGATAGAGGATAGGATAGGATAGAGGATAGGATAGGATAGAGGATAGGATAGGATAGAGGATAGGATAGGATAGAGGATAGGATAGGATAGAGGATAGGATAGACGATAGGAAAGGATAGAGGATAGGATAGGATAGAGGATAGGATAGGATAGAGGATAGGATAGACGATAGGAAAGGATAGAGGATAGGATAGGAGAGAGGATAGGATAGAGGATAGGATAGAGGATAGGATAGAGGATAGGATAGGATAGAGGATAGGATACGATAGAGGATAGGATAGGATAGAGGATAGGATAGGATAGAGGATAGGATAGGATAGAGGATAGGATAGGATAGAGGATAGGATAGGGGATTTGATAGGATAGAGGATAGAATAGAGGATAGGATAGGATAGAGGATAGGATAGGATAGAGGATAGGATAGGATAGAGGATAGGATAGGATAGAGGATAGGATAGGATAGAGGATAGGATAGGATAGAGGATAGGATAGGATAGAGGATAGGATAGGATAGAGGATAGGATAGGATAGAGGATAGGATAGGATAGAGGATAGGATAGGATAGAGGATAGGATAGGATAGGATAGAGGATAGGATAGGACAGAGGATAGGATAGAGGATAGGATAGGATAGAGGATAGGATAAGATAGAGGATAGGATAGGGGATTTGATAGGATAGAGGATAGGATAGGATAGAGGACAGGATAGGATAGAGGATTGGATAGGATACAGGAAAGGATAGGATTGAGGATAGATGATAGGATAGGATAGAGGATAGGATAGGACAGAGGATAGGATAGAGGATAGGATAGGATAGAGGATAGGATAGGATAGAGGATAGGATAGGATAGAGGATAGGATAGGATAGAGGATAGGATAGGATAGAGGATAGGATAGGATAGAGGATAGGATAGGATAGAGCATAGGATAGGGGATTGGATAGGATAGGATAGAGGATAGGCTAGGATAGAGGATAGGATAGAGGATAGGATAGGATAGAGGACAGGATAGGATAGAGGATAGGATAGGATAGAGGATAGGATAGACGATAGGAAAGGATAGAGGATAGGATAGGATAGAGGATAGGATAGGATAGAGGATAGGATAGACGATAGGAAAGGATAGAGGATAGGATAGGAGAGAGGATAGGATAGAGGATAGGATAGAGGATAGGATAGAGGATAGGATAGGATAGAGGATAGGATAGGATAGAGGATAGGATAGGATAGAGGATAGGATAGGATAGAGGATAGGATAGGGGATTTGATAGGATAGAGGATAGAATAGAGGATAGGATAGGATAGAGGATAGGATAGGATAGAGGATAGGATAGGATAGAGGATAGGATAGGATAGAGGATAGGATAGGATAGAGGATAGGATAGGATAGAGGATAGGATAGGATAGAGGATAGGATAGGATAGGATAGAGGATAGGATAGGACAGAGGATAGGATAGAGGATAGGATAGGATAGAGGATAGGATAAGATAGAGGATAGGATAGGGGATTTGATAGGATAGAGGATAGGATAGGATAGAGGACAGGATAGGATAGAGGATTGGATAGGATACAGGAAAGGATAGGATTGAGGATAGATGATAGGATAGGATAGAGGATAGGATAGGACAGAGGATAGGATAGAGGATAGGATAGGATAGAGGATAGGATAGGATAGAGGATAGGATAGGATAGAGGATAGGATAGGATAGAGGATAGGATAGGATAGAGGATAGGATAGGATAGAGCATAGGATAGGGGATTGGATAGGATAGGATAGAGGATAGGCTAGGATAGAGGATAGGATAGAGGATAGGATAGGATAGAGGACAGGATAGGATAGAGGATAGGATAGGATAGAGGATTGGTTAGGATAGAAGATAGGATCGGATAGAGGATAGGATAGGATAGAGGATAGGATAGGATAGAGGATAGGATAGGATAGAGGATAGGATAGACGATAGGATAGGATAGAGGATAGGATAGGGGATTTGATAGGATAGAGGATAGGATAGGACAGAGGATAGGATAGACGATAGGGTAGGATAGAGGATAGGATAGGATAGAGGATAGGATAGGATAGAGGATAGGATAGGATTTAGGATAGGATAGGATAGAGGATTGGTTAGGATAGAGGATAGATGATAGGATAGGATAGAGGATAGGATAGGGGATTTGATAGGATAGAGGATAGGATCGGATAGAGGATAGTATAGGACAGAGGATAGGATATGGGATTTGATAGGATAGAGGATATGATAGGATAGAAGATAGGATCGGATAGAGGATAGGATAGGATAGAGGATAGGATAGGATAGAGGATAGGATAGGATAGAGGATAGGATAGGATAGAGGATAGGATAGACGATAGGATAGGATAGAGGATAGGATAGGATAGAGGATAGGATAGAATAGAGGATTGGATAGGATAGAGGATAGATGATAGGATAGGATAGAGGATAGGATAGGGGATTTGATAGGATAGAGGATAGGATAGGACAGAGGATAGGATAGAGGATAGGATAGGATAGAGGATAGGATAGGATAGAGGATAGGATAGGATAGAGGATAGGATAGGATAGAGGATAGGATAGGATAGAGGATAGGATAGGATAGAGCATAGGATAGGGGATTGGACAGGATAGGATAGAGGATAGGCTAGGATAGAGGATAGGATAGAGGATAGGATAGGATAGAGGACAGGATAGGATAGAGGATAGGATAGGATAGAGGATAGGATAGGATAGAGGATAGGATAGGATAGAGGATAGGATAGGATAGAGGATAGGATAGGATAGAGCATAGGATAGGGGATTGGATAGGATAGGATAGAGGATAGGCTAGGATAGAGGATAGGATAGAGGATAGGATAGGAATGAGGACAGGATAGGATAGAGGATAGGATAGGATAGAGGATTGGTTAGGATAGAGGATAGATGATAGGATAGGATAGAGGATAGGATAGGGGATTTGATAGGATAGAGGAGAGGATAGGACAGAGGTTAGGATAGGGGATTTGATAGGATAGAGGATAGGATAGGATAGAGGACAGGATAGGATAGAGGATTGGATAGGATACAGGAAAGGATAGGATTGAGGATAGATGATAGGATAGGATAGAGGATAGGATAGGACAGAGGATAGGATAGACGATAGGATAGGATAGAGGATAGGATAGGATAGAGGATAGGATAGGATAGAGCATAGGATAGGGGATTGGATAGGATAGGATAGATGATAGGCTAGGAAGGAGGATAGGATAGAGGATAGGATAGGATAGAGGACAGGATAGGATAGAGGATAGGATAGGATAGAGGATTGGTTAGGATAGAGGATAGATGATAGGATAGGATAGAGGATAGGATAGGGGATTTGATAGGATAGAGGATAGGATCGGATAGAGGATAGTATAGGACAGAGGATAGGATAGGGGATTTGATAGGATAGAGGATATGATAGGATAGAAGATAGGATCGGATAGAGGATAGGATAGGATAGAGGATAGGATAGGATAGAGGATAGGATAGGATAGAGGATAGGATAGGATAGAGGATAGGATAGACGATAGGATAGGATAGAGGATAGGATAGGATAGAGGATAGGATAGAATAGAGGATTGGATAGGATAGAGGATAGATGATAGGATAGGATAGAGGATAGGATAGGGGATTTGATAGGATAGAGGATAGGATAGGACAGAGGATAGGATAGACGATAGGGTAGGATAGAGGATAGGATAGGATAGAGGATAGGATAGGATAGAGGATAGGATAGGATAGAGGATAGGATAGGATAGAGGATTGGTTAGGATAGAGGATAGATGATAGGATAGGATAGAGGATAGGATAGGGGATTTGATAGGATAGAGGATAGGATCGGATAGAGGATAGTATAGGACAGAGGATAGGATATGGGATTTGATAGGATAGAGGATATGATAGGATAGAAGATAGGATCGGATAGAGGATAGGATAGGATAGAGGATAGGATAGGATAGAGGATAGGATAGGATAGAGGATAGGATAGGATAGAGGATAGGATAGACGATAGGATAGGATAGAGGATAGGATAGGATAGAGGATAGGATAGAATAGAGGATTGGATAGGATAGAGGATAGATGATAGGATAGGATAGAGGATAGGATAGGGGATTTGATAGGATAGAGGATAGGATAGGACAGAGGATAGGATAGACGATAGGGTAGGATTTGAGGATAGGATAGGATAGAGGATAGGATAGGATAGAGGATAGGATAGGATAGAGGATAGGATAGGATAGAGGATTGGTTAGGATAGAGGATAGATGATAGGATAGGATAGAGGATAGGATAGGGGATTTGATAGGATAGAGGATAGGATCGGATAGAGGATAGTATAGGACAGAGGATAGGATATGGGATTTGATAGGATAGAGGATATGATAGGATAGAAGATAGGATCGGATAGAGGATAGGATAGGATAGAGGATAGGATAGGATAGAGGATAGGATAGGATAGAGGATAGGATAGGATAGAGGATAGGATAGACGATAGGATAGGATAGAGGATAGGATAGGATAGAGGATAGGATAGAATAGAGGATTGGATAGGATAGAGGATAGATGATAGGATAGGATAGAGGATAGGATAGGGGATTTGATAGGATAGAGGATAGGATAGGACAGAGGATAGGATAGACGATAGGATAGGATAGAGGATAGGATAGGATAGAGGATAGGATAGGATAGAGGATAGGATAGGATAGAGGATTGGTTAGGATAGAGGATAGATGATAGGATAGGATAGAGGATAGGATAGGGGATTTGATAGGAAAGAGGATAGGATCGGATAGAGGATAGTATAGGACAGAGGATAGGATAGGATTTGATAGGATAGAGGATATGATAGGATAGAAGATAGGATCGGATAGAGGATAGGATAGGATAGAGGATTTGATAGGATAGAGGATAGGATAGGATAGAGGATAGGATAGGACAGAGGATTGGATAGGGGATTTGATAGGATAGAGGATAGGATAGGATAGAAGATAGGATCGGATAGAGGATAGGATAGGATAGAGGATAGGATAGGATAGAGAATAGGATAGGATAGAGGATAGGATATGATAGAGGATAGGATAGGATAGAGGATAGGATAGACGATAGGATAGGATAGAGGATAGGATAGGATAGAGGATAGGATAGGACAGAGGATAGGATAGACGATAGGATAGGATAGAGGATAGGATAGGATAGAGGATAGGATAGGATAGAGCATAGGATAGGGGATTGGATAGGATAGGATAGAGGATAGGGTAGGATAGAGGATAGGATAGAGGATAGGATAGGATAGAGGACAGGATAGGATAGAGGATAGGATAGGATAGAGGATTGGATAGGATAGGATAGAGGATAGGATAGGATAGAGGGTAGGATAGGGGATTTGATAGGATAGAGGATAGGATAGGATAGAGGATAGGATAGGACAGAGGATAGGATAGGGGATTTGATAGGATAGAGGATAGGATAGGATAGAGGATAGGATAGACGAAAGGATAGGATATAATAGAGGATAGGATAGGGGATTCGTTGGATAGAGGATAGGATAGGATAGGATAGAGGATAGGATAGGATAGAGGATAGGATAGGGGATTGGATAGGATAGGATAGAGGATAGGATAGGATAGAGGATAGGATAGGATAGAGGATAGGATAGGATAGAGGATAGGATAGGATAGAGGATAGGATAGGATAGAGGATAGGATATTATAGAGGATAGGATAGGGGATTTGATAGGATAGAGGAAAGGATAGGATAGAGGATAGGATAGGATAGAGGATAGGATAGGATAGAGGATAGGATAGGTTAGAGGTTAGGATAGGATAGAAGATAGGATAGGATAGAGGATTGGATAGGATACAGGATAGGATAGGATAGAGGATAGGATAGGGGATTTGATAGGATAGAAGATAGGATAGGATAGAAGATAGGATAGGATAGAGGATAGGATAGGATAGAGGATAGGATAGGATAGAGGATTGGATAGGATAGAGGATAGATGATAGGATAGGATAGAGGATAGGATAGGGGATTTGATAGGATAGAGGATAGGATAGGATTGAGGAGAGGATAGGATAGAGGATTGGATAGGATACAGGAAAGGATAGGATTGAGGATAGATGATAGGATAGGATAGAGGATAGGATAGGACAGAGGATAGGATAGACGATAGGATAGGATAGAGGATAGGATAGGATAGAGGATAGGATAGGATAGAGCATAGGATAGGGGATTGGATAGGATAGGATAGATGATAGGCTAGGATAGAGGATAGGATAGAGGATAGGATAGGATAGAGGACAGGATAGGATAGAGGATAGGATAGGATAGAGGATTGGTTAGGATAGAGGATAGATGATAGGATAGGATAGAGGATAGGATAGGGGATTTGATAGGATAGAGGATAGGATCGGATAGAGGATAGTATAGGACAGAGGATAGGATAGGGGATTTGATAGGATAGAGGATATGATAGGATAGAAGATAGGATCGGATAGAGGATAGGATAGGATAGAGGATAGGATAGGATAGAGGATAGGTTAGGATAGAGGATAGGATAGGATAGAGGATAGGATAGACGATAGGATAGGATAGAGGATAGGATAGGATAGAGGATAGGATAGAATAGAGGATTGGATAGGATAGAGGATAGATGATAGGATAGGATAGAGGATAGGATAGGGGATTTGATAGGATAGAGGATAGGATAGGACAGAGGATAGGATAGACGATAGGATAGGATAGAGGATAGGATAGGATAGAGGATAGGATAGGATAGAGGATTGGTTAGGATAGAGGATAGATGATGGGATAGGATAGAGGATAGGATAGGGGATTTGATAGGATAGAGGATAGGATCGGATAGAGGATAGTATAGGACAGAGGATAGGATAGGGGATTTGATAGGATAGAGGATATGATAGGATAGAAGATAGGATCGGATAGAGGATAGGATAGGATAGAGGATAGGATAGGATAGAGGATAGGATAGGATAGAAGATAGGATCGGATAGAGGATAGGATAGGATAGAGGATAGGATAGGATAGAGAATAGGATAGGATAGAGGATAGGATATGATAGAGGATAGGATAGGATAGAGGATAGGATAGACGATAGGATAGGATAGAGGATAGGATAGGATAGAGGATAGGATAGGACAGAGGATAGGATAGACGATAGGATAGGATAGAGGATAGGATAGGATAGAGGATAGGATAGGATAGAGCATAGGATAGGGGATTGGATAGGATAGGATAGAGGATAGGGTAGGATAGAGGATAGGATAGAGGATAGGATAGGATAGAGGACAGGATAGGATAGAGGATAGGATAGGATAGAGGATTGGATAGGATAGGATAGAGGATAGGATAGGATAGAGGGTAGGATAGGGGATTTGATAGGATAGAGGATAGGATAGGATAGAGGATAGGATAGGACAGAGGATAGGATAGGGGATTTGATAGGATAGAGGATAGGATAGGATAGAGGATAGGATAGACGAAAGGATAGGATATAATAGAGGATAGGATAGGGGATTCGTTGGATAGAGGATAGGATAGGATAGGATAGAGGATAGGATAGGATAGAGGATAGGATAGGGGATTGGATAGGATAGGATAGAGGATAGGATAGGATAGAGGATAGGATAGGATAGAGGATAGGATAGGATAGAGGATAGGATAGGATAGAGGATAGGATAGGATAGAGGATAGGATATTATAGAGGATAGGATAGGGGATTTGATAGGATAGAGGAAAGGATAGGATAGAGGATAGGATAGGATAGAGGATAGGATAGGATAGAGGATAGGATAGGTTAGAGGTTAGGATAGGATAGAAGATAGGATAGGATAGAGGATTGGATAGGATACAGGATAGGATAGGATAGAGGATAGGATAGGGGATTTGATAGGATAGAAGATAGGATAGGATAGAAGATAGGATAGGATAGAGGATAGGATAGGATAGAGGATAGGATAGGATAGAGGATTGGATAGGATAGAGGATAGATGATAGGATAGGATAGAGGATAGGATAGGGGATTTGATAGGATAGAGGATAGGATAGGATTGAGGAGAGGATAGGATAGAGGATTGGATAGGATACAGGAAAGGATAGGATTGAGGATAGATGATAGGATAGGATAGAGGATAGGATAGGACAGAGGATAGGATAGACGATAGGATAGGATAGAGGATAGGATAGGATAGAGGATAGGATAGGATAGAGCATAGGATAGGGGATTGGATAGGATAGGATAGATGATAGGCTAGGATAGAGGATAGGATAGAGGATAGGATAGGATAGAGGACAGGATAGGATAGAGGATAGGATAGGATAGAGGATTGGTTAGGATAGAGGATAGATGATAGGATAGGATAGAGGATAGGATAGGGGATTTGATAGGATAGAGGATAGGATCGGATAGAGGATAGTATAGGACAGAGGATAGGATAGGGGATTTGATAGGATAGAGGATATGATAGGATAGAAGATAGGATCGGATAGAGGATAGGATAGGATAGAGGATAGGATAGGATAGAGGATAGGTTAGGATAGAGGATAGGATAGGATAGAGGATAGGATAGACGATAGGATAGGATAGAGGATAGGATAGGATAGAGGATAGGATAGAATAGAGGATTGGATAGGATAGAGGATAGATGATAGGATAGGATAGAGGATAGGATAGGGGATTTGATAGGATAGAGGATAGGATAGGACAGAGGATAGGATAGACGATAGGATAGGATAGAGGATAGGATAGGATAGAGGATAGGATAGGATAGAGGATTGGTTAGGATAGAGGATAGATGATGGGATAGGATAGAGGATAGGATAGGGGATTTGATAGGATAGAGGATAGGATCGGATAGAGGATAGTATAGGACAGAGGATAGGATAGGGGATTTGATAGGATAGAGGATATGATAGGATAGAAGATAGGATCGGATAGAGGATAGGATAGGATAGAGGATAGGATAGGATAGAGGATAGGATAGGATAGAGGATAGGATAGGATAGAGGATAGGATAGAATAGAGGATTGGATAGGATAGAGGATAGATGATAGGATAGGATAGAGGATAGGATAGGGGATTTGATAGGATAGAGGATAGGATAGGACAGAGGATAGGATAGACGATAGGATAGGATAGAGGATAGGATATAATAGAGGATAGGATAGGATAGAGGATAGGATAGGATAGAGGATTGGTTAGGATAGAGGATAGATGATAGGATAGGATAGAGGATAGGATAGGGGATTTGATAGGATAGAGGATAGGATCGGATAGAGGATAGTATAGGACAGAGGATAGGATAGGATTTGATAGGATAGAGGATATGATAGGATAGAAGATAGGATCGGATAGAGGATAGGATAGGATAGAGGATTTGATAGGATAGAGGATAGGATAGGATAGAGGATAGGATAGGACAGAGGATTGGATAGGGGATTTGATAGGATAGAGGATAGGATAGGATAGAAGATAGGATCGGATAGAGGATAGGATAGGATAGAGGATAGAGGATAGGATAGGATAGAGGATAGGATAGGATAGAGGATAGGATAGGATAGAGGATAGGATAGGATAGAGGATAGGATAGAGGATAGGATAGGATAGAGGATAGGATAGGATAGAGGATAGGATAGGACAGAGGATAGGATAGACGATAGGATAGGATAGAGGATAGGATAGGATAGAGGATAGGATAGGATAGAGCATAGGATAGGGGATTAGATAGGATAGGATAGAGGATAGGATAGAGGATAGGATAGGATAGAGGACAGGATAGGATAGAGGATAGGATAGGATAGAGGATTGGATAGGATAGGATAGAGGATAGGATAGGATAGAGGGTAGGATAGGGGATTTGATAGGATAGAGGATAGGATAGGATAGAGGATAGGATAGGACAGAGGATAGGATAGGGGATTTGATAGGATAGAGGATAGGATAGGATAGAGGATAGGATAGACGAAAGGATAGGATAGGATATAGGATAGGATAGGATAGAGGATAGGATAGGGGATTTGATAGGATAGAGGATAGGATAGGATAGAAGATAGGATAGGATAGAGGATAGGATAGCATAGAGGATTGGATAGGATACAGGATAGGATTGAGGATAGGACAGGATAGAGGATAGGATAGGGGATTTGATAGGATAGAGGAAAGGATAGGATAGAGGATAGGATAGGATAGAGGATAGGATAGGATAGAGGATAGGATAGGTTAGAGGTTAGGATAGGATAGAAGATAGGATAGGATAGAGGATTGGATAGGATACAGGATAGGATAGGATAGAGGATAGGATAGGATAGAGGATAGGATAGGATAGAGGATAGGATAGGATAGAGGATAGGATAGGATAGAGGATAGGATAGGATAGAGGATAGGATAGGATAGAGGATAGGATAGGGGATTTGATAGGATAGAGGAAAGGATAGGATAGAGGATAGGATAGGATAGAGGATAGGATAGGATAGAGGATAGGATAGGTTAGAGGTTAGGATAGGATAGAAGATAGGATAGGATAGAGGATTGGATAGGATACAGGATAGGATAGGATAGAGGATAGGATAGGGGATAGGATAGGATAGAGGATAGGATAGGATAGAGGATAGGATAGGATAGAGGATAGGATAGGATAGAGGATAGGATAGGATAGAGGATAGGATAGGATAGAGGATAGGATAGGATAGAGGATAGGATAGGATAGAGGATAGGATAGGATAGAGGATAGGATAGGATAGAGGATAGGATAGGATAGAGGATAGGATAGGATAGAGGATAGGATAGGATAGAGGATAGGATAGGATAGAGGATAGGATAGGATAGAGGATAGGGTAGACGATAGGATAGGATAGAGGATAGGATAGGATAGAGGATAGGATAGATGATAGGATAGAGGATAGGATAGAGGATAGAGGATAGGATAGGATAGAGGATAGGATAGAGGATAGGATAGAGGATAGGATAGGATAGAGGACAGGATAGGATAGAGGATAGGATAGGATAGAGGATTGGTTAGGATAGAGGATAGATGATAGGATAGGATAGAGGATAGGATAGGGGATTTGATAGGATAGAGGATAGGATCGGATAGAGGATAGTATAGGACAGAGGATAGGATAGGGGATTTGATAGGATAGAGGATATGATAGGATAGAAGATAGGATCGGATAGAGGATAGGATAGGATAGAGGATAGGATAGGATAGAGGATAGGATAGGATAGAGGATAGGATAGGATAGAGGATAGGATAGGATAGAGGATAGGGTAGACGATAGGATAGGATAGAGGATAGGATAGGATAGAGGATAGGATAGATGATAGGATAGAGGATAGGATAGAGGATAGAGGATAGGATAGGATAGAGGATAGGATAGAGGATAGGATAGAGGATAGGATAGGATAGAGGACAGGATAGGATAGAGGATAGGATAGGATAGAGGATTGGTTAGGATAGAGGATAGATGATAGGATAGGATAGAGGATAGGATAGGGGATTTGATAGGATAGAGGATAGGATCGGATAGAGGATAGTATAGGACAGAGGATAGGATAGGGGATTTGATAGGATAGAGGATATGATAGGATAGAAGATAGGATCGGATAGAGGATAGGATAGGATAGAGGATAGGATAGGATAGAGGATAGGATAGGATAGAGGATAGGATAGGATAGAGGATAGGATAGACGATAGGATAGGATAGAGGATAGGATAGGATAGAGGATAGGATAGAATAGAGGATTGGATAGGATAGAGGATAGATGATAGGATAGGATAGAGGATAGCATAGGGGATTTGATAGGATAGAGGATAGGATAGGACAGAGGATAGGATAGACGATAGGATAGGATAGAGGATAGGATAGGATAGAGGATAGGATAGGATAGAGGATAGGATAGGATAGAGGATTGGTTAGGATAGAGGATAGATGATAGGATAGGATAGAGGATAGGATAGGGGATTTGATAGGATAGAGGATAGGATCGGATAGAGGATAGTATAGGACAGAGGATAGGATAGGATTTGATAGGATAGAGGATATGATAGGATAGAAGATAGGATCGGATAGAGGATAGGATAGGATAGAGGATTTGATAGGATAGAGGATAGGATAGGATAGAGGATAGGATAGGACAGAGGATTGGATAGGGGTTTTGATGGGATAGAGGATAGGATAGGATAGAAGATAGGATCGGATAGAGGATAGGATAGGATAGAGGATAGGATAGGATAGAGGATAGGATAGGATAGAGGATAGGATATGATAGAGGATAGGATAGGATAGAGGATAGGATAGACGATAGGATAGGATAGAGGATAGGATAGGATAGAGGATAGGATAGGACAGAGGATAGGATATGATAGAGGATAGGATAGGATAGAGGATAGGATAGACGATAGGATAGGATAGAGGATAGGATAGGATAGAGGATAGGATAGGATAGAGGATAGGATAGGATAGAGGATAGGATAGGATAGAGGATAGGATAGGATAGAGGATAGGATAGGATACAGGATAGGATAGGATAGAGGATAGGATAGGATAGAGGATAGGATAGGATAGAGGATAGGATAGACGATAGGATAGACGATAGGATAGGATAGAGGATAGGATAGGATAGAGGATAGGATAGAGGATAGGATAGAGGATAGGATAGAGGATAGAGGATAGGATAGGATAGAGGATAGGATAGAGGATAGGATAGGATAGAGGATAGGATAGGATAGAGGATAGAGGATAGGATAGGGGATTTGATAGGATAGAGGATAGGATAGGATAGAGGACAGGATAGGATAGAGGATTGGATAGGATACAGGAAAGGATAGGATTGAGGATAGATGATAGGATAGGATAGAGGATAGGATAGGACAGAGGATGGGATGGGATAGAGGATACGATATATTACAGGATAGGATAGGATAGAGGATAGGATAGGATAGAGTATGGGATAGGATTGAGGATAGGATAGGATTGAGGATGCGATAGGATAGAGGATAGGATAGCATAGAGGATTGGATAGGATACAGGATAGGATTGAGGATAGGACAGGATAGAGGAGAGGATATAATAGAGGATAGGATCCGATAGAGGATAGGATAGGGGATTCGTTGGATAGAGGATAGGATAGGATAGGATAGAGGATAGGATAGGATAGAGGATAGGATAGGGGATTGGATAGGATAGGATAGAGGATAGGATAGGGGATTGGATAGGATAGGATAGAGGATAGGATAGGATAGAGGATAGGATAGGATAGAGGATAGGATAGGATAGAGGATAGGATAGGGGATTTGATAGGATAGAGGAAAGGATAGGATAGAGGATAGGATAGGATAGAGGATAGGATAGGATAGAGGATAGGATAGGTTAGAGGTTAGGATAGGATAGAAGATAGGATAGGATAGAGGATTGGATAGGATACAGGATAGGATAGGATAGAGGATAGGATAGGATAGAGGATAGGATAGGATAGAGGATAGGATAGACGATAGGATAGACGATAGGATAGGATAGAGGATAGGATAGGATAGAGGATAGCATAGAGGATAGGATAGAGGATAGGATAGAGGATAGGATAGAGGATAGAGGATAGGATAGGATAGAGGATAGGATAGAGGATAGGATAGGATAGAGGATAGGATAGGATAGAGGATAGGATAGGATAGAGGATTGGATAGATGATAGGATAGGATAGTGGATATTATAGGATAGAGGATATGATAGGATAGAGGATAGGATAGGATAGAGGATTGGATAGACGATAGGATAGGATAGAGGATAGGATAGGATAGAGGATAGGATAGGATAGAGGATAGGATAGGATAGGATAGAGGATAGGATAGGACAGAGGATAGGATAGAGGATAGGATAGGATAGAGGATAGGATAGGATAGAGGATAGGATAGGATAGAGCATAGGATAGAGGATAGGATAGGATAGAGGACAGGATAGGATAGAGCATAGGATAGGGGATTGGATAGGATAGGATAGAGGATAGGGTAGGATAGAGGATAGGATAGGACACAGGATAGGATAGGGGATTTGATAGGATAGAGGATAGGATAGGATAGAGGATAGGATAGACGAAAGGATAGGATAGAGGATAGGATAGGATAGAGGATAGGATAGGATAGAGGATAGGATAGGGGATTTGATAGGATAGAGGATAGGATAGGATAGAAGATAGGATAGGATAGAGGATAGGATAGGACAGAGGATAGGATAGGGGATTTGATAGGATAGAGGATAGGATAGGATAGAAGATAGGATAGGATAGAGGATAGGATAGGATAGAGGATAGGATAGACGATAGGAGAGGATAGAGGATATGATAGGATAGAGGATAGGATAGGATAGAGGATTGGATAGGATAGAGGATAGGATAGACGATAGGAGAGGATAGAGGATATGATAGGATAGAGGATAGGATAGGATAGAGGATTGGATAGGATAGAGGATATTATAGGATAGAGGATATGATAGGATAGAGGATAGGATAGGATAGAGGATTGGATAGGATAGAGGATAGATGATAGGATAGGATAGAGGATAGGATAGGGGATTTGATAGGATAGAGGATAGGATAGGATAGAGGACAGGATAGGATAGAGGATTGGATAGGATACAGGAAAGGATAGGATTTAGGATAGATGATAGGATAGGATAGAGGATAGGATAGGACAGAGGATTGGATAGGATACAGGATAGGATTGAGGATAGGACAGGATAGAGGATAGGATATAATAGAGGATAGGATCCGATAGAGGATAGGATAGGGGATTCGTTGGATAGAGGATAGGATAGGATAGGATAGAGGATAGGATAGGATAGAGGATAGGATAGGGGATTGGATAGGATAGGATAGAGGATAGGATAGGGGATTGGATAGGATAGGATAGAGGATAGGATAGGATAGAGGATAGGATAGGATAGAGGATAGGATAGGATAGAGGATAGGATAGGGGATTTGATAGGATAGAGGAAAGGATAGGATAGAGGATAGGATAGGATAGAGGATAGGATAGGATAGAGGATAGGATAGGTTAGAGGTTAGGATAGGATAGAAGATAGGATAGGATAGAGGATTGGATAGGATACAGGATAGGATAGGATAGAGGATAGGATAGGATAGAGGATAGGATAGGATAGAGGATAGGATAGACGATAGGATAGACGATAGGATAGGATAGAGGATAGGATAGGATAGAGGATAGGATAGAGGATAGGATAGAGGATAGGATAGAGGATAGAGGATAGGATAGGATAGAGGATAGGATAGAGGATAGGATAGGATAGAGGATAGGATAGGATAGAGGATAGGATAGGATAGAGGATAGGATAGGATAGAGGATAGGACAGGATAGAGGATAGGATAGGATAGAGGATAGGATAGGATAGAGGATAGGATAGGATAGAGGATAGGATAGGATAGAGGATAGGATAGGATAGAGGATAGGATAGGATAGAGGATAGGATAGGATAGAGGATAGGATAGGATAGAGGATAGGATAGGATAGAGGATAGGATAGGATAGAGGATAGGATAGGATAGAGGATAGGATAGGATAGAGGATAGGATAGGATAGAGGATAGGATAGGATAGAGGATAGGATTGGTTAGAGGTTAGGATAGGATAGAAGATAGGATAGGATAGAGGATTGGATAGGATACAGGATAGGATAGGATAGAGGATAGGATAGGGGATTTGATAGGATAGAGGATAGGATATGATAGAGGATAGGATAGGATAGAGGATAGGATGGGATAGAGGATAGGATAGGATAGAGGATAGGATAGGATAGAGGATAGGATAGGATAGAGGATAGGATAGGATAGAGGATAGGATAGGGGATTTGATAGGATAGAGGATAGGATAGGATAGAGGATAGGATAGGATAGAGGATAGGGTAGACGATAGGATACTATAGAGGATAGGATAGGATACAGGATAGGATAGGATAGAGGATTGGATAGATGATAGGATAGGATAGAGGATATTATAGGATAGAGGATATGATAGGATAGAGGATAGGATAGGATAGAGGATTGGATAGACGATAGGATAGGATAGAGGATAGGATAGGATAGAGGATAGGATTGGTTAGAGGTTAGGATAGGATAGAAGATAGGATAGGATAGAGGATTGGATAGGATACAGGATAGGATAGGATAGAGGATAGGATAGGGGATTTGATAGGATAGAGGATAGGATAGGATAGAAGATAGGATAGGATAGGATAGAGGATAGGATAGGATAGAGGATAGGATAGGATAGAGGATAGGATAGGATAGAGGATAGGATAGGATAGAGGATAGGATAGGATAGAGGATAGGATAGGATAGAGGATAGGATAGGATAGAGGATAGGATAGGATAGAGGATAGGATAGGATAGAGGATAGGATAGGATAGAGGATAGGGTAGACGATAGGATACTATAGAGGATAGGATAGGATAGAGGATAGGATAGGATAGAGGATTGGATAGAGGATAGGATAGGATAGAGGATAGGATAGACGATAGGAAAGGATAGAGGATAGGATAGGATAGGATAGGATAGAGGATAGGATAGGATAGAGGATAGGATAAGATAGAAGATAGGATAGGATAGAGGATAGGATAGGATAGAGGATTGGATAGATGATAGGATAGGATAGTGGATATTATAGGATAGAGGATATAGGATAGAGGATAGGATAGGATAGAGGATTGGATAGACGATAGGATAGGATAGAGGATAGGATAGGATAGAGGATAGGATAGGATAGAGAATAGGATAGAGGATAGGATAGAGGATAGGATTGGATAGAGGATAGGATAGGATAGAGGATAGGATAGGATAGGATAGAGTATAGGATAGGATAGAGGATAGGATAGGATAGAGGATAGGATAGGATAGAGGATAGGATAGGATAGAGGATAGGATAGGATAGAGGATAGGATAGACGATAGGAAAGGATAGAGGATAGGATAGGATAGAGGATAGGATAGGATAGAGGATAGGATAGGATAGAGGATAGGATAGGATAGAGGATAGGATAGGATAGAGGATAGGATAGGATAGAGGATAGGATAGGATAGAGGATAGGATAGGATAGAGGATAGGATAGGATAGAGGATAGGATTGGTTAGAGGTTAGGATAGGATAGAAGATAGGATAGGATAGAGGATTGGATAGGATACAGGATAGGATAGGATAGAGGATAGGATAGGGGATTTGATAGGATAGAGGATAGGATAGGGGATTGGATAGGATAGGATAGAGGATAGGATAGGATAGAGGATAGGATAGGATAGAGGATAGGATAGGATAGAGGATAGGATAGGATAGAGGATAGGATAGGATAGAGGATAGGATAGGATAGAGGATAGGATAGGATAGAGGATAGGATAGGATAGAGGATAGGATAGGATAGAGGATAGGATAGGATAGAGGATAGGATAGGATAGAGGATAGGATAGGATAGAGGATAGGATAGGATAGAGGATAGGATAGGATAGAGGATAGGATAGGATAGAGGATAGGATAGGATAGAGGATAGGATAGGATAGAGGACAGGATAGGATAGAGGATAGGATAGGATAGAGCAAAGGATAGGATAGAGGATAGGATAGGATAGGATAGGATAGAGGATAGGATAGGATAGAGGATTGGATAGATGATAGGATAGGATAGAGGATATTATAGGATAGAGGATATGATAGGATAGAGGATAGGATAGGATAGAGGATTGGATAGACGATAGGATAGGATAGACGATAGGATAGGATAGAGGATAGGATAGGATAGAGGATAGGATAGGATAGAGAATAGGATAGAGGATAGGATAGAGGATAGGATTGGATAGAGGATAGGATAGGATAGAGGATAGGATAGGATAGGATGGAGTATAGGATAGGATAGAGGATAGGATAGGATAGAGGATAGGATAGGATAGAGGATAGGATAGGATAGAGGATAGGATAGGATAGAGGATAGGATAGACGATAGGAAAGGATAGAGGATAGGATAGGATAGAGGATAGGATAGGATAGAGGATAGGATAGACGATAGGAAAGGATAGAGGATAGGATAGGATAGAGGATAGAATAGGATAGAGGATAGGATAGGATAGAGGATAGGATAGAGGATAGGATAGAGGATAGGATACAGGATAGGATAGGATAGAGGATAGGATAGGATAGAGGATAGGATAGGATAGAGGATAGGATAGGGGATTTGATAGGATAGAGGATAGAATAGAGGATAGGATAGGATAGAGGATAGGATAGGATAGAGGATAGGATAGGATAGAGGATAGGATAGGATAGAGGATAGGATAGGATAGAGGATAGGATAGGATAGAGGATAGGATAGGATAGAGGATAGGATAGGATAGAGGATAGGATAGGATAGAGGATAGGATAGGATAGAGGATAGGATAGGATAGAGGATAGGATAGAGGATAGGATAGAGGATAGAATTGGATAGATTATAGGATAGGATAGAGGATAGGATAGGATAGGATAGAGGATAGGATAGGATAGAGGATAGGATAAAATAGAAGATAGGATAGGATAGAGGATAGGATAGGATAGAGGATTGGATAGATGATAGGATAGGATAGTGGATATTATAGGATAGAGGATATGATAGGATAGAGGATAGGATAGGATAGAGGATTGGATAGACGATAGGATAGGATAGAGGATAGGATAGGATAGAGGATAGGATAGGATAGAGGATAGGATAGGATAGGATAGAGGATAGGATAGGACAGAGGATAGGATAGAGGATAGGATAGGATAGAGGATAGGATAGGATAGAGGATAGGATAGGATAGAGCATAGGATAGAGGATAGGATAGGATAGAGGACAGGATAGGATAGAGCATAGGATAGGGGATTGGATAGGATAGGATAGAGGATAGGGTAGGATAGAGGATAGGATAGGACACAGGATAGGATAGGGGATTTGATAGGATAGAGGATAGGATAGGATAGAGGATAGGATAGACGAAAGGATAGGATAGAGGATAGGATAGGATAGAGGATAGGATAGGATAGAGGATAGGATAGGGGATTTGATAGGATAGAGGATAGGATAGGATAGAAGATAGGATAGGATAGAGGATAGGATAGGACAGAGGATAGGATAGGGGATTTGATAGGATAGAGGATAGGATAGGATAGAAGATAGGATAGGATAGAGGATAGGATAGGATAGAGGATAGGATAGACGATAGGAGAGGATAGAGGATATGATAGGATAGAGGATAGGATAGGATAGAGGATTGGATAGGATAGAGGATAGGATAGACGATAGGAGAGGATAGAGGATATGATAGGATAGAGGATAGGATAGGATAGAGGATTGGATAGGATAGAGGATATTATAGGATAGAGGATATGATAGGATAGAGGATAGGATAGGATAGAGGATTGGATAGGATAGAGGATAGATGATAGGATAGGATAGAGGATAGGATAGGGGATTTGATAGGATAGAGGATAGGATAGGATAGAGGACAGGATAGGATAGAGGATTGGATAGGATACAGGAAAGGATAGGATTTAGGATAGATGATAGGATAGGATAGAGGATAGGATAGGACAGAGGATTGGATAGGATACAGGATAGGATTGAGGATAGGACAGGATAGAGGATAGGATATAATAGAGGATAGGATCCGATAGAGGATAGGATAGGGGATTCGTTGGATAGAGGATAGGATAGGATAGGATAGAGGATAGGATAGGATAGAGGATAGGATAGGGGATTGGATAGGATAGGATAGAGGATAGGATAGGGGATTGGATAGGATAGGATAGAGGATAGGATAGGATAGAGGATAGGATAGGATAGAGGATAGGATAGGATAGAGGATAGGATAGGGGATTTGATAGGATAGAGGAAAGGATAGGATAGAGGATAGGATAGGATAGAGGATAGGATAGGATAGAGGATAGGATAGGTTAGAGGTTAGGATAGGATAGAAGATAGGATAGGATAGAGGATTGGATAGGATACAGGATAGGATAGGATAGAGGATAGGATAGGATAGAGGATAGGATAGGATAGAGGATAGGATAGACGATAGGATAGACGATAGGATAGGATAGAGGATAGGATAGGATAGAGGATAGGATAGAGGATAGGATAGAGGATAGGATAGAGGATAGAGGATAGGATAGGATAGAGGATAGGATAGAGGATAGGATAGGATAGAGGATAGGATAGGATAGAGGATAGGATAGGATAGAGGATAGGATAGGATAGAGGATAGGACAGGATAGAGGATAGGATAGGATAGAGGATAGGATAGGATAGAGGATAGGATAGGATAGAGGATAGGATAGGATAGAGGATAGGATAGGATAGAGGATAGGATAGGATAGAGGATAGGATAGGATAGAGGATAGGATAGGATAGAGGATAGGATAGGATAGAGGATAGGATAGGATAGAGGATAGGATAGGATAGAGGATAGGATAGGATAGAGGATAGGATAGGATAGAGGATAGGATAGGATAGAGGATAGGATTGGTTAGAGGTTAGGATAGGATAGAAGATAGGATAGGATAGAGGATTGGATAGGATACAGGATAGGATAGGATAGAGGATAGGATAGGGGATTTGATAGGATAGAGGATAGGATATGATAGAGGATAGGATAGGATAGAGGATAGGATGGGATAGAGGATAGGATAGGATAGAGGATAGGATAGGATAGAGGATAGGATAGGATAGAGGATAGGATAGGATAGAGGATAGGATAGGGGATTTGATAGGATAGAGGATAGGATAGGATAGAGGATAGGATAGGATAGAGGATAGGGTAGACGATAGGATACTATAGAGGATAGGATAGGATACAGGATAGGATAGGATAGAGGATTGGATAGATGATAGGATAGGATAGAGGATATTATAGGATAGAGGATATGATAGGATAGAGGATAGGATAGGATAGAGGATTGGATAGACGATAGGATAGGATAGAGGATAGGATAGGATAGAGGATAGGATTGGTTAGAGGTTAGGATAGGATAGAAGATAGGATAGGATAGAGGATTGGATAGGATACAGGATAGGATAGGATAGAGGATAGGATAGGGGATTTGATAGGATAGAGGATAGGATAGGATAGAAGATAGGATAGGATAGGATAGAGGATAGGATAGGATAGAGGATAGGATAGGATAGAGGATAGGATAGGATAGAGGATAGGATAGGATAGAGGATAGGATAGGATAGAGGATAGGATAGGATAGAGGATAGGATAGGATAGAGGATAGGATAGGATAGAGGATAGGATAGGATAGAGGATAGGATAGGATAGAGGATAGGATAGGATAGAGGATAGGGTAGACGATAGGATACTATAGAGGATAGGATAGGATAGAGGATAGGATAGGATAGAGGATTGGATAGAGGATAGGATAGGATAGAGGATAGGATAGACGATAGGAAAGGATAGAGGATAGGATAGGATAGGATAGGATAGAGGATAGGATAGGATAGAGGATAGGATAAGATAGAAGATAGGATAGGATAGAGGATAGGATAGGATAGAGGATTGGATAGATGATAGGATAGGATAGTGGATATTATAGGATAGAGGATATAGGATAGAGGATAGGATAGGATAGAGGATTGGATAGACGATAGGATAGGATAGAGGATAGGATAGGATAGAGGATAGGATAGGATAGAGAATAGGATAGAGGATAGGATAGAGGATAGGATTGGATAGAGGATAGGATAGGATAGAGGATAGGATAGGATAGGATAGAGTATAGGATAGGATAGAGGATAGGATAGGATAGAGGATAGGATAGGATAGAGGATAGGATAGGATAGAGGATAGGATAGAGGATAGGATTGGATAGAGGATAGGATAGGATAGAGGATAGGATAGGATAGGATAGAGTATAGGATAGGATAGAGGATAGGATAGGATAGAGGATAGGATAGGATAGAGGATAGGATAGGATAGAGGATAGGATAGGATAGAGGATAGGATAGACGATAGGAAAGGATAGAGGATAGGATAGGATAGAGGATAGGATAGGATAGAGGATAGGATAGACGATAGGAAAGGATAGAGGATAGGATAGGAGAGAGGATAGGATAGAGGATAGGATAGAGGATAGGATAGAGGATAGGATAGGATAGAGGATAGGATAGGATAGAGGATAGGATAGGATAGAGGATAGGATAGGATAGAGGATAGGATAGGGGATTTGATAGGATAGAGGATAGAATAGAGGATAGGATAGGATAGAGGATAGGATAGGATAGAGGATAGGATAGGATAGAGGATAGGATAGGATAGAGGATAGGATAGGATAGAGGATAGGATAGGATAGGATAGAGGATAGGATAGGACAGAGGATAGGATAGAGGATAGGATAGGATAGAGGATAGGATAAGATAGAGGATAGGATAGGGGATTTGATAGGATAGAGGATAGGATAGGATAGAGGACAGGATAGGATAGAGGATTGGATAGGATACAGGAAAGGATAGGATTGAGGATAGATGATAGGATAGGATAGAGGATAGGATAGGACAGAGGATAGGATAGAGGATAGGATAGGATAGAGGATAGGATAGGATAGAGGATAGGATAGAGGATAGGATAGGATAGAGGACAGGATAGGATAGAGGATAGGATAGGATAGAGGATAGGATAGGATAGAGCATAGGATAGGGGATTGGATAGGATAGGATAGAGGATAGGCTAGGATAGAGGATAGGATAGAGGATAGGATAGGATAGAGGACAGGATAGGATAGAGGATAGGATAGGATAGAGGATTGGTTAGGATAGAAGATAGGATCGGATAGAGGATAGGATAGGATAGAGGATAGGATAGGATAGAGGATAGGATAGGATAGAGGATAGGATAGACGATAGGATAGGATAGAGGATAGGATAGGGGATTTGATAGGATAGAGGATAGGATAGGACAGAGGATAGGATAGACGATAGGGTAGGATAGAGGATAGGATAGGATAGAGGATAGGATAGGATAGAGGATAGGATAGGATTTAGGATAGGATAGGATAGAGGATTGGTTAGGATAGAGGATAGATGATAGGATAGGATAGAGGATAGGATAGGGGATTTGATAGGATAGAGGATAGGATCGGATAGAGGATAGTATAGGACAGAGGATAGGATATGGGATTTGATAGGATAGAGGATATGATAGGATAGAAGATAGGATCGGATAGAGGATAGGATAGGATAGAGGATAGGATAGGATAGAGGATAGGATAGGATAGAGGATAGGATAGGATAGAGGATAGGATAGACGATAGGATAGGATAGAGGATAGGATAGGATAGAGGATAGGATAGAATAGAGGATTGGATAGGATAGAGGATAGATGATAGGATAGGATAGAGGATAGGATAGGGGATTTGATAGGATAGAGGATAGGATAGGACAGAGGATAGGATAGAGGATAGGATAGGATAGAGGATAGGATAGGATAGAGGATAGGATAGGATAGAGGATAGGATAGGATAGAGGATAGGATAGGATAGAGCATAGGATAGGGGATTGGACAGGATGGGATAGAGGATAGGCTAGGATAGAGGATAGGATAGAGGATAGGATAGGATAGAGGACAGGATAGGATAGAGGATAGGATAGGATAGAGGATAGGATAGGATAGAGGATAGGATAGGATAGAGGATAGGATAGGATAGAGGATAGGATAGGATAGAGCATAGGATAGGGGATTGGATAGGATAGGATAGAGGATAGGCTAGGATAGAGGATAGGATAGAGGATAGGATAGGAATGAGGACAGGATAGGATAGAGGATAGGATAGGATAGAGGATTGGTTAGGATAGAGGATAGATGATAGGATAGGATAGAGGATAGGATAGGGGATTTGATAGGATAGAGGAGAGGATAGGACAGAGGTTAGGATAGGGGATTTGATAGGATAGAGGATAGGATAGGATAGAGGACAGGATAGGATAGAGGATTGGATAGGATACAGGAAAGGATAGGATTGAGGATAGATGATAGGATAGGATAGAGGATAGGATAGGACAGAGGATAGGATAGACGATAGGATAGGATAGAGGATAGGATAGGATAGAGGATAGGATAGGATAGAGCATAGGATAGGGGATTGGATAGGATAGGATAGATGATAGGCTAGGATAGAGGATAGGATAGAGGATAGGATAGGATAGAGGACAGGATAGGATAGAGGATAGGATAGGATAGAGGATTGGTTAGGATAGAGGATAGATGATAGGATAGGATAGAGGATAGGATAGGGGATTTGATAGGATAGAGGATAGGATCGGATAGAGGATAGTATAGGACAGAGGATAGGATAGGGGATTTGATAGGATAGAGGATATGATAGGATAGAAGATAGGATCGGATAGAGGATAGGATAGGATAGAGGATAGGATAGGATAGAGGATAGGATAGGATAGAGGATAGGATAGGATAGAGGATAGGATAGACGATAGGATAGGATAGAGGATAGGATAGGATAGAGGATAGGATAGAATAGAGGATTGGATAGGATAGAGGATAGATGATAGGATAGGATAGAGGATAGGATAGGGGATTTGATAGGATAGAGGATAGGATAGGACAGAGGATAGGATAGACGATAGGGTAGGATAGAGGATAGGATAGGATAGAGGATAGGATAGGATAGAGGATAGGATAGGATAGAGGATAGGATAGGATAGAGGATTGGTTAGGATAGAGGATAGATGATAGGATAGGATAGAGGATAGGATAGGGGATTTGATAGGATAGAGGATAGGATCGGATAGAGGATAGTATAGGACAGAGGATAGGATATGGGATTTGATAGGATAGAGGATATGATAGGATAGAAGATAGGATCGGATAGAGGATAGGATAGGATAGAGGATAGGATAGGATAGAGGATAGGATAGGATAGAGGATAGGATAGGATAGAGGATAGGATAGACGATAGGATAGGATAGAGGATAGGATAGGATAGAGGATAGGATAGAATAGAGGATTGGATAGGATAGAGGATAGATGATAGGATAGGATAGAGGATAGGATAGGGGATTTGATAGGATAGAGGATAGGATAGGACAGAGGATAGGATAGACGATAGGATAGGATAGAGGATAGGATAGGATAGAGGATAGGATAGGATAGAGGATTGGTTAGGATAGAGGATAGATGATAGGATAGGATAGAGGATAGGATAGGGGATTTGATAGGAAAGAGGATAGGATCGGATAGAGGATAGTATAGGACAGAGGATAGGATAGGATTTGATAGGATAGAGGATATGATAGGATAGAAGATAGGATCGGATAGAGGATAGGATAGGATAGAGGATTTGATAGGATAGAGGATAGGATAGGATAGAGGATAGGATAGGACAGAGGATTGGATAGGGGATTTGATAGGATAGAGGATAGGATAGGATAGAAGATAGGATCGGATAGAGGATAGGATAGGATAGAGGATAGGATAGGATAGAGAATAGGATAGGATAGAGGATAGGATATGATAGAGGATAGGATAGGATAGAGGATAGGATAGACGATAGGATAGGATAGAGGATAGGATAGGATAGAGGATAGGATAGGACAGAGGATAGGATAGACGATAGGATAGGATAGAGGATAGGATAGGATAGAGGATAGGATAGGATAGAGCATAGGATAGGGGATTGGATAGGATAGGATAGAGGATAGGGTAGGATAGAGGATAGGATAGAGGATAGGATAGGATAGAGGACAGGATAGGATAGAGGATAGGATAGGATAGAGGATTGGATAGGATAGGATAGAGGATAGGATAGGATAGAGGGTAGGATAGGGGATTTGATAGGATAGAGGATAGGATAGGATAGAGGATAGGATAGGACAGAGGATAGGATAGGGGATTTGATAGGATAGAGGATAGGATAGGATAGAGGATAGGATAGACGAAAGGATAGGATATAATAGAGGATAGGATAGGGGATTCGTTGGATAGAGGATAGGATAGGATAGGATAGAGGATAGGATAGGATAGAGGATAGGATAGGGGATTGGATAGGATAGGATAGAGGATAGGATAGGATAGAGGATAGGATAGGATAGAGGATAGGATAGGATAGAGGATAGGATAGGATAGAGGATAGGATAGGATAGAGGATAGGATAGGATAGAGGATAGGATATTATAGAGGATAGGATAGGGGATTTGATAGGATAGAGGAAAGGATAGGATAGAGGATAGGATAGGATAGAGGATAGGATAGGATAGAGGATAGGATAGGTTAGAGGTTAGGATAGGATAGAAGATAGGATAGGATAGAGGATTGGATAGGATACAGGATAGGATAGGATAGAGGATAGGATAGGGGATTTGATAGGATAGAAGATAGGATAGGATAGAAGATAGGATAGGATAGAGGATAGGATAGGATAGAGGATAGGATAGGATAGAGGATTGGATAGGATAGAGGATAGATGATAGGATAGGATAGAGGATAGGATAGGGGATTTGATAGGATAGAGGATAGGATAGGATTGAGGAGAGGATAGGATAGAGGATTGGATAGGATACAGGAAAGGATAGGATTGAGGATAGATGATAGGATAGGATAGAGGATAGGATAGGACAGAGGATAGGATAGACGATAGGATAGGATAGAGGATAGGATAGGATAGAGGATAGGATAGGATAGAGCATAGGATAGGGGATTGGATAGGATAGGATAGATGATAGGCTAGGATAGAGGATAGGATAGAGGATAGGATAGGATAGAGGACAGGATAGGATAGAGGATAGGATAGGATAGAGGATTGGTTAGGATAGAGGATAGATGATAGGATAGGATAGAGGATAGGATAGGGGATTTGATAGGATAGAGGATAGGATCGGATAGAGGATAGTATAGGACAGAGGATAGGATAGGGGATTTGATAGGATAGAGGATATGATAGGATAGAAGATAGGATCGGATAGAGGATAGGATAGGATAGAGGATAGGATAGGATAGAGGATAGGTTAGGATAGAGGATAGGATAGACGATAGGATAGGATAGAGGATAGGATAGGATAGAGGATAGGATAGAATAGAGGATTGGATAGGATAGAGGATAGATGATAGGATAGGATAGAGGATAGGATAGGGGATTTGATAGGATAGAGGATAGGATAGGACAGAGGATAGGATAGACGATAGGATAGGATAGAGGATAGGATAGGATAGAGGATAGGATAGGATAGAGGATTGGTTAGGATAGAGGATAGATGATGGGATAGGATAGAGGATAGGATAGGGGATTTGATAGGATAGAGGATAGGATCGGATAGAGGATAGTATAGGACAGAGGATAGGATAGGGGATTTGATAGGATAGAGGATATGATAGGATAGAAGATAGGATCGGATAGAGGATAGGATAGGATAGAGGATAGGATAGGATAGAGGATAGGATAGGATAGAGGATAGGATAGGATAGAGGATAGGATAGAATAGAGGATTGGATAGGATAGAGGATAGATGATAGGATAGGATAGAGGATAGGATAGGGGATTTGATAGGATAGAGGATAGGATAGGACAGAGGATAGGATAGACGATAGGATAGGATAGAGGATAGGATATAATAGAGGATAGGATAGGATAGAGGATAGGATAGGATAGAGGATTGGTTAGGATAGAGGATAGATGATAGGATAGGATAGAGGATAGGATAGGGGATTTGATAGGATAGAGGATAGGATCGGATAGAGGACAGTATAGGACAGAGGATAGGATAGGATTTGATAGGATAGAGGATATGATAGGATAGAAGATAGGATCGGATAGAGGATAGGATAGGATAGAGGATTTGATAGGATAGAGGATAGGATAGGATAGAGGATAGGATAGGACAGAGGATTGGATAGGGGATTTGATAGGATAGAGGATAGGATAGGATAGAAGATAGGATCGGATAGAGGATAGGATAGGATAGAGGATAGAGGATAGGATAGGATAGAGGATAGGATAGGATAGAGGATAGGATAGGATAGAGGATAGGATAGGATAGAGGATAGGATAGAGGATAGGATAGGATAGAGGATAGGATAGGATAGAGGATAGGATAGGACAGAGGATAGGATAGACGATAGGATAGGATAGAGGATAGGATAGGATAGAGGATAGGATAGGATAGAGCATAGGATAGGGGATTGGATAGGATAGGATAGAGGATAGGATAGAGGATAGGATAGGATAGAGGACAGGATAGGATAGAGGATAGGATAGGATAGAGGATTGGATAGGATAGGATAGAGGATAGGATAGGATAGAGGGTAGGATAGGGGATTTGATAGGATAGAGGATAGGATAGGATAGAGGATAGGATAGGACAGAGGATAGGATAGGGGATTTGATAGGATAGAGGATAGGATAGGATAGAGGATAGGATAGACGAAAGGATAGGATAGGATATAGGATAGGATAGGATAGAGGATAGGATAGGGGATTTGATAGGATAGAGGATAGGATAGGATAGAAGATAGGATAGGATAGAGGATAGGATAGCATAGAGGATTGGATAGGATACAGGATAGGATTGAGGATAGGACAGGATAGAGGATAGGATAGGGGATTTGATAGGATAGAGGAAAGGATAGGATAGAGGATAGGATAGGATAGAGGATAGGATAGGATAGAGGATAGGATAGGTTAGAGGTTAGGATAGGATAGAAGATAGGATAGGATAGAGGATTGGATAGGATACAGGATAGGATAGGATAGAGGATAGGATAGGATAGAGGATAGGATAGGATAGAGGATAGGATAGGATAGAGGATAGGATAGGATAGAGGATAGGATAGGATAGAGGATAGGATAGGATAGAGGATAGGATAGGATAGAGGATAGGATAGGGGATTTGATAGGATAGAGGAAAGGATAGGATAGAGGATAGGATAGGATAGAGGATAGGATAGGATAGAGGATAGGATAGGTTAGAGGTTAGGATAGGATAGAAGATAGGATAGGATAGAGGATTGGATAGGATACAGGATAGGATAGGATAGAGGATAGGATAGGGGATAGGATAGGATAGAGGATAGGATAGGATAGAGGATAGGATAGGATAGAGGATAGGATAGGATAGAGGATAGGATAGGATAGAGGATAGGATAGGATAGAGGATAGGATAGGATAGAGGATAGGATAGGATAGAGGATAGGATAGGATAGAGGATAGGATAGGATAGAGGATAGGATAGGATAGAGGATAGGATAGGATAGAGGATAGGATAGGATAGAGGATAGGATAGGATAGAGGATAGGGTAGACGATAGGATAGGATAGAGGATAGGATAGGATAGAGGATAGGATAGATGATAGGATAGAGGATAGGATAGAGGATAGAGGATAGGATAGGATAGAGGATAGGATAGAGGATAGGATAGAGGATAGGATAGGATAGAGGACAGGATAGGATAGAGGATAGGATAGGATAGAGGATTGGTTAGGATAGAGGATAGATGATAGGATAGGATAGAGGATAGGATAGGGGATTTGATAGGATAGAGGATAGGATCGGATAGAGGATAGTATAGGACAGAGGATAGGATAGGGGATTTGATAGGATAGAGGATATGATAGGATAGAAGATAGGATCGGATAGAGGATAGGATAGGATAGAGGATAGGATAGGATAGAGGATAGGATAGGATAGAGGATAGGATAGGATAGAGGATAGGATAGACGATAGGATAGGATAGAGGATAGGATAGGATAGAGGATAGGATAGGATAGAGGATAGGATAGGATAGAGGATAGGATAGGATAGAGGATAGGATAGGATAGAGGATATAATAGGATTGAGGAAAGGATAGGATAGAGGATAGGATAGGATAGAGGATAGGATAGGATAAAGGATAGGATAGGATAGAGGATAGGATAGAGGATAGGATAGAGGATAGGATAGAGGATAGGATATGATACAGGATAGGATAGGATAGAGGACAGGATGGGATAGAGGATAGTATAGGATAGAGGATAGGATAGGATAGAGGATAGGATAAGATAGGATAGAGGATAGGATAGGATAGAGTATACGATAGAGGATTGGATATGATAGAGGATAGGATAGAGGATACGATAGAGGATTGGATATGATAGAGGATAGGATAGAGGATAGAATAGGATAGATGGTATTATAGGATAGAGGATAGGATATGATAGAGTAAACGATATTATAGAGGATAAGATAGGGTAGAGGATAGGATAGAGGATATGATAGGATAGAGGATAGGATAGAGGATAGGATAGAGGATAGGATAGAGGATAGGATAAGATAGAGGATAGGATAGAGGATAGGATAGAGGATAGGATAAGATAGAGGATAGGATAGGATAGAGGATCGGATAGAGGATAGGATAGGATAGAGGATAGGATAGGATAGAGGATAGGATAGGGTAGAGGATAGGATAGGATAGAGGATAGGATAGGATAGAAGATAGGATAGGATAGAGGGTAGGATAGGATAGAGGATAGGATAGGTTAGAGGATAGGATAGGAAAGAGGGTATGATAGGATAGAGGATAGAGTATAGGATAGGATAGAGGATAGGATAGGATAGAGGAGAGGATAGGATAGAGGATAGGATAGGATAGAGGAGAGGATAGGATAGAGGATAGGATAGGATAGAGGATAGGATAGGATAGAGGATAGGATAGGATAGAGGATAGGATGGGATAGAGGATAGGATGGGATAGAGTATAGGATAGGATAGAGGATAGGATAGGATAGAGGATAGAATAGGATAGAGGATAGGATATAATAGAGGATAGGATAGGATAGAGGATCGGATAGAGGATAGGATAGGATAGAGGATACGATTGGATAGAGGATAGGATAGGAAAGAGGGTAGGATAGGATAGAGGATAGGATAGGATAGAGGATAGGATAGGATAGAGGATAGGATAGAGGATAGGATAGAGGATAGGATAGGATAGAGGATAGGATAGGATAGAGGATAGGATAGGATAGAGGATAGGATAGGATAGAGGATAGGATAGGATAGAGGATAGGATAGGATAGAGGATATAATAGGATTGAGGAAAGCATAGGATAGAGGATAGGATAGGATAGAGGATAGGATAGGATAGAGGATAGGATAGGATAGAGGATAGGATAGAGTATAGGATAAGGTAGAGGATAGGATAGGATAGAGGATATAATAGGATACGGGATAGTATAGAATAGAGGATAGGCTAGGATAGGGGATAGGATAGGATAAAGGATAGGATAGGATAGAGGATAGGATAGGATAGAGGATAGGATAGGATAGAGGATAGGATATGATAGAGGATAGGATAGGATAGAGGATAGGATAGGATAGAGGATAGGATAGGATAGAGGATAGGATAGGATAGAGGATAGGATATGATAGAGGATAGGATAGGATAGAGGATAGGATAGGATAGAGGATAGAATAGGATAGAGGATGGGATAGGATAGGGGATAGGATAGGATAGAGGATCGGATAGAAGATAGGATAGGATAGAGGATAGGATAGGATAGAGGATAGGATAGGATAGAGGATAGGATAGGATAGAGGATAGGATATGATAGAGGATAGGATAGGATACGATAGAGGATAGGATAGGGGATCGGATAGAGGATAGGATAGGATAGAGGATCGGATAGAGGATAGGATAGGATAGAGGATAGGATAGGATAGAGGACAGGATAGGATAGAGGATAGGATAGGATAGAGGATAGGATAGGATAGAGGATAGGATAGACGATAGGATAGGATAGAGGATAGGATAGGATAGAGGATAGGATAGAATAGAGGATTGGATAGGATAGAGGATAGATGATAGGATAGGATAGAGGATAGCATAGGGGATTTGATAGGATAGAGGATAGGATAGGACAGAGGATAGGATAGACGATAGGATAGGATAGAGGATAGGATAGGATAGAGGATAGGATAGGATAGAGGATAGGATAGGATAGAGGATTGGTTAGGATAGAGGATAGATGATAGGATAGGATAGAGGATAGGATAGGGGATTTGATAGGATAGAGGATAGGATCGGATAGAGGATAGTATAGGACAGAGGATAGGATAGGATTTGATAGGATAGAGGATATGATAGGATAGAAGATAGGATCGGATAGAGGATAGGATAGGATAGAGGATTTGATAGGATAGAGGATAGGATAGGATAGAGGATAGGATAGGATAGAGGATAGGATAGGGGATTTGATAGGATAGAGGATAGGATAGGATAGAAGATAGGATAGGATAGAGGATAGGATAGGACAGAGGATAGGATAGGGGATTTGATAGGATAGAGGATAAGATAGGATAGAGGACAGGATAGGATAGAGGATTGGATAGGATACAGGAAAGGATAGGATTGAGGATAGATGATAGGATAGGATAGAGGATAGGATAGGACAGAGGATGGGATGGGATAGAGGATACGATATATTACAGGATAGGATAGGATAGAGGATAGGATAGGATAGAGTATGGGATAGGATTGAGGATAGGATATGATTGAGGATGCGATAGGATAGAGGATAGGATAGCATAGAGGATTGGATAGGATACAGGATAGGATTGAGGATAGGACAGGATAGAGGATAGGATATAATAGAGGATAGGATCCGATAGAGGATAGGATAGGGGATTCGTTGGATAGAGGATAGGATAGGATAGGATAGAGGATAGGATAGGATAGAGGATAGGATAGGGGATTGGATAGGATAGGATAGAGGATAGGATAGGATAGAGGATAGGATAGGATAGAGGATAGGATAGGATAGAGGATAGGATAGGATAGAGGATAGGATAGGATAGAGGATAGGATAGGATAGAGGAAAGGATAGGATAGAGGATAGGATAGGATAGAGGATAGGATAGGATAGAGGATAGGATAGGTTAGAGGTTAGGATAGGATAGAAGATAGGATAGGATAGAGGATTGGATAGGATACAGGATAGGATAGGATAGGGGATTTGATAGGATAGAGGATAGGATAGGATAGAAGATAGGATAGGATAGAGGATAGGATAGGACAGAGGATAGGATAGGGGATTTGATAGGATAGACGATTGGAGAGGATAGAGGATATGATAGGATAGAGGATAGGATAGGATAGAGGATTGGATAGGATAGAGGATATTATAGGATAGAGGATATGATAGGATAGAGGATAGGATAGGATAGAGGATAGGATAGAGGATAGGATAGGATAGAGGACAGGATAGGATAGAGGATAGGATAGGATAGAGGATTGGTTAGGATAGAGGATAGATAATAGGATAGGATAGAGGATAGGATAGGGGATTTGATAGGATAGAGGATAGGATAGGACAGAGGATAGGATAGGGGATTTGATAGGATAGAGGATAGGATAGGATAGAGGATAGGATAGGATAGAGGATAGGATAGGATAGAGGATAGGATAGACGATAGGATAGGATAGAGGATTGGATAGGATACAGGAAAGGATAGGATTGAGGATAGATGATAGGATAGGATAGAGGATAGGATAGGACAGAGGATAGGATAGACGATAGGATAGGATAGAGGATAGGATAGGATAGAGGATAGGATAGGATAGAGCATAGGATAGGGGATTGGATAGGATAGGATAGATGATAGGCTAGGATAAGGGATAGGATAGAGGATAGGATAGGATAGAGGACAGGATAGGATAGAGGATAGGATAGGATAGAGGATAGGATAGGGGATTTGATAGGATAGAGGATAGGATAGGATAGAGGACAGGATAGGATAGAGGATTGGATAGGATTCAGGAAAGGATAGGATTGAGGATAGATGATAGGATAGGATAGAGGATAGGATAGGACAGAGGATAGGATAGACGATAGGATAGGATAGAGGATAGGATAGGATAGAGCATAGGATAGGGGATTGGATAGGATAGGATAGATGATAGGCTAGGATAAGGGATAGGATAGAGGATAGGATAGAATAGAGGACAGGATAGGATAGAGGATAGGGTAGGATAGAGGATTGGTTAGGATAGAGGATAGATGATAGGATAGGATAGAGGATAGGATAGGGGATTTGATAGGATAGAGGATAGGATCGGATAGAGGATAGTATAGGACAGAGGATAGGATAGGGGAATTGATAGGATAGAAGATAGGATCGGATAGAGGATAGGATAGGATAGAGGATAGGATAGGATAGAGGATAGGATAGGATAGAGGATAGGATAGGATAGAGGATAGGATAGAATAGAGGATTGGATAGGATAGAGGATAGATGATAGGATAGGATAGAGGATAGGATAGGGGATTTGATAGGATAGAGGATAGGATAGGACAGAGGATAGGATAGACGATAGGATAGGATAGAGGATAGGATAGGATAGAGGATAGGATAGGATAGAGCATAGGATAGGGGATTGGATAGGATAGGATAGATGATAGGCTAGGATAGAGGATAGGATAGAGGATAGGATAGGATAGAGGACAGGATAGGATAGAGGATAGGATAGGATAGAGGATTGGTTAGGATAGAGGATAGATGATAGGATAGGATAGAGGATAGGATAGGGGATTTGATAGGATAGAGGATAGGATCGGATAGAGCATAGTATAGGACACAGGATAGGATAGGGGATTTGATAGGATAGAGGATATGATAGGATAGAAGATAGGACGGATAGAGGATAGGATAGGATAGAGGATAGGATAGGATATAGGATAGGATAGGATAGAGGATAGGATAGGATAGAGGATAGGATAAGATAGAAGATAGGATAGGATAGAGGATAGGATAGGATAGAGGATTGGATAGATGATAGGATAGGATAGTGGATATTATAGGATAGAGGATATGATAGGATAGAGGATAGGATAGGATAGAGGATTGGATAGACGATAGGATAGGATAGAGGATAGGATAGGATAGAGGATAGGATAGGATAGACGATAGGATAGGATAGAGGATAGGATAGGATAGAGGATAGGATAGGATAGAGAATAGGATAGGATAGAGAATAGGATAGAGGATAGGATAGAGGATAGGATTGGATAGAGGATAGGATAGGATAGAGGATAGGATAGGATAAGGGATAGGATAGGATAGAGGATAGGATAGGATAGAGGATAGGATAGGATAGAGGATAGGATAGGATAGAGGATAGGATAGGATAGAGGATAGGATAGGATAGAGGATAGGATAGGATAGAGGATAGGATAGGGGATTTGATAGGATAGAGGATAGAATAGGATAGAGGATAGGATAGAGCATAGGATATAGGATAGGGTAGGATAGAGGATAGGATAGAGGATAGGATAGAGGATAGGATAGGATAGAGGATAGGGTAGGGGATTTGATAGGATAGAGGATAGGATAGGATAGAGGATAGGATAGGGGATTTGATAGGATAGAGGATAGAATAGAGGATAGGATAGGATAGAGGATAGGATACAGAATAGGTTAGGATAGAGAATAGGAACGGATAGAGGATAGGATATGATAGAGTATACGATATTATAGAGTATACAATATTATAGAGGGTAGGATAGGATAGAGCATAGGATAGAGGATAGGATAGGATAGAGGATAGGATAGGATAGAGGATAGGATAGGATAGAGGATTGGATAGGATAGAGGATAGATGATAGGATAGGATAGAGGATAGGATAGGATAGAGGATAGGATAGACGATAGGAGAGGATAGAGGATAGGATAGGATAGAGGATAGGATAGGATAGAGGACAGGATAGGATAGAGGATTGGATAGGATACAGGAAAGGATCGGATTGAGGATAGATGATAGGATAGGATAGAGGATTGGATAGGATACAGGATAGGATGGGATAGAGGATAGGATAGACGATAGGATAGGATAGAGGATAGGATAGGATAGAGGACCGGATAGGATAGAGGATAGGATAGGATAGAGGATAGGATAGGATAGAGGATAGGATAGGATAGAGGATAGGATAGGATAGAGGATAGGATAGACGATAGGATAGGATAGAGGATAGGATAGGATAGAGGATAGGATAGGATAGAGGATAGGATAGACGATAGGATAGGATAGAGGATAGGATAGGATAGAGGATAGGATAGGATAGAGGATAGGATAGGATAGAGCATAGGATAGGGTATTGGATAGGATAGGATAGAGGATAGGGTAGGATAGAGGATAGGATAGAGGATAGGATAGGATAGAGGACAGGATAGGATAGAGCATAGGATAGGGGATTGGATAGGATAGGATAGAGGATAGGGTAGGATAGAGGATAGGATAGGACAGAGGATAGGATAGGGGATTTGATAGGATAGAGGATAGGATAGGATAGAGGATAGGATAGACGAAAGGATAGGATAGAGGATAGGATAGGATAGAGGATAGGATAGGATAGAGGATAGGATAGGGGATTTGATAGGATAGAGGATAGGATAGGATAGAAGATAGGATAGGATAGAGGATAGGATAGGACAGAGGATAGGATAGGGGATTTGATAGGATAGAGGATAGGATAGGATAGAAGATAGGATAGGATAGAGGATAGGATAGGATAGAGGATAGGATAGACGATTGGAGAGGATAGAGGATATGATAGGATAGAGGATAGGATAGGATAGAGGATTGGATAGGATAGAGGATAGGATAGGATAGAGGATAGGATAGGATAGAGGATAGGATAGGATAGAGGATAGGATAGGATAGAGGATAGGATAGGATAGAGGATAGGATAGGATAGAGGATAGGATAGGATAGAGGATAGGATAGGATAGAGGATAGGATAGGAAAGAGGATAGGATAGGATAGAGGATAGGATAGGATAGAGGATAGGATAGGATAGAGGATAGGATAGGATAGAGGATAGGATAGGATAGAGGATAGGATAGGATAGAGGATAGGATAGGATAGAGGATAGGATAGGATAGAGGATAGGATAGGATAGAGGATAGGATAGGATAGAGGATAGGATAGGATAGAGGATAGGATAAGATAGAAGATAGGATAGGATAGAGGATAGGATAGGATAGAGGATAGGATAGGGGATCGGATAGAGGATAGGATAGGATAGAGGATCGGGTAGAGGATAGGATAGGATAGAGGATAGGATAGGATAGAGGATAGGATAGGATAGAGGATAGGATAGGATAGAGGATAGGATAGGATAGAGGATAGGATAGACGATAGGATAGGATAGAGGATAGGATAGGATAGAGGATAGGATAGAATAGAGGATTGGATAGGATAGAGGATAGATGATAGGATAGGATAGAGGATAGCATAGGGGATTTGATAGGATAGAGGATAGGATAGGACAGAGGATAGGATAGACGATAGGATAGGATAGAGGATAGGATAGGATAGAGGATAGGATAGGATAGAGGATAGGATAGGATAGAGGATTGGTTAGGATAGAGGATAGATGATAGGATAGGATAGAGGATAGGATAGGGGATTTGATAGGATAGAGGATAGGATCGGATAGAGGATAGTATAGGACAGAGGATAGGATAGGATTTGATAGGATAGAGGATATGATAGGATAGAAGATAGGATCGGATAGAGGATAGGATAGGATAGAGGATTTGATAGGATAGAGGATACGATAGGATAGAGGATAGGATAGGATAGAGGATAGGATAGGGGATTTGATAGGATAGAGGATAGGATAGGATAGAAGATAGGATAGGATAGAGGATAGGATAGGACAGAGGATAGGATAGGGGATTTGATAGGATAGAGGATAAGATAGGATAGAGGACAGGATAGGATAGAGGATTGGATAGGATACAGGAAAGGATAGGATTGAGGATAGATGATAGGATAGGATAGAGGATAGGATAGGACAGAGGATGGGATGGGATAGAGGATACGATATATTACAGGATAGGATAGGATAGAGGATAGGATAGGATAGAGTATGGGATAGGATTGAGGATAGGATATGATTGAGGATGCGATAGGATAGAGGATAGGATAGCATAGAGGATTGGATAGGATACAGGATAGGATTGAGGATAGGACAGGATAGAGGATAGGATATAATAGAGGATAGGATCCGATAGAGGATAGGATAGGGGATTCGTTGGATAGAGGATAGGATAGGATAGGATAGAGGATAGGATAGGATAGAGGATAGGATAGGGGATTGGATAGGATAGGATAGAGGATAGGATAGGATAGAGGATAGGATAGGATAGAGGATAGGATAGGATAGAGGATAGGATAGGATAGAGGATAGGATAGGATAGAGGATAGGATAGGATAGAGGAAAGGATAGGATAGAGGATAGGATAGGATAGAGGATAGGATAGGATAGAGGATAGGATAGGTTAGAGGTTAGGATAGGATAGAAGATAGGATAGGATAGAGGATTGGATAGGATACAGGATAGGATAGGATAGGGGATTTGATAGGATAGAGGATAGGATAGGATAGAAGATAGGATAGGATAGAGGATAGGATAGGACAGAGGATAGGATAGGGGATTTGATAGGATAGAGGATAGGATAGGATAGAAGATAGGATAGACGATTGGAGAGGATAGAGGATATGATAGGATAGAGGATAGGATAGGATAGAGGATTGGATAGGATAGAGGATATTATAGGATAGAGGATATGATAGGATAGAGGATAGGATAGGATAGAGGATAGGATAGAGGATAGGATAGGATAGAGGACAGGATAGGATAGAGGATAGGATAGGATAGAGGATTGGTTAGGATAGAGGATAGATAATAGGATAGGATAGAGGATAGGATAGGGGATTTGATAGGATAGAGGATAGGATAGGACAGAGGATAGGATAGGGGATTTGATAGGATAGAGGATAGGATAGGATAGAGGATAGGATAGGATAGAGGATAGGATAGGATAGAGGATAGGATAGACGATAGGATAGGATAGAGGATTGGATAGGATACAGGAAAGGATAGGATTGAGGATAGATGATAGGATAGGATAGAGGATAGGATAGGACAGAGGATAGGATAGACGATAGGATAGGATAGAGGATAGGATAGGATAGAGGATAGGATAGGATAGAGCATAGGATAGGGGATTGGATAGGATAGGATAGATGATAGGCTAGGATAAGGGATAGGATAGAGGATAGGATAGGATAGAGGACAGGATAGGATAGAGGATAGGATAGGATAGAGGATAGGATAGGGGATTTGATAGGATAGAGGATAGGATAGGATAGAGGACAGGATAGGATAGAGGATTGGATAGGATTCAGGAAAGGATAGGATTGAGGATAGATGATAGGATAGGATAGAGGATAGGATAGGACAGAGGATAGGATAGACGATAGGATAGGATAGAGGATAGGATAGGATAGAGCATAGGATAGGGGATTGGATAGGATAGGATAGATGATAGGCTAGGATAAGGGATAGGATAGAGGATAGGATAGAATAGAGGACAGGATAGGATAGAGGATAGGGTAGGATAGAGGATTGGTTAGGATAGAGGATAGATGATAGGATAGGATAGAGGATAGGATAGGGGATTTGATAGGATAGAGGATAGGATCGGATAGAGGATAGTATAGGACAGAGGATAGGATAGGGGAATTGATAGGATAGAAGATAGGATCGGATAGAGGATAGGATAGGATAGAGGATAGGATAGGATAGAGGATAGGATAGGATAGAGGATAGGATAGGATAGAGGATAGGATAGAATAGAGGATTGGATAGGATAGAGGATAGATGATAGGATAGGATAGAGGATAGGATAGGGGATTTGATAGGATAGAGGATAGGATAGGACAGAGGATAGGATAGACGATAGGATAGGATAGAGGATAGGATAGGATAGAGGATAGGATAGGATAGAGCATAGGATAGGGGATTGGATAGGATAGGATAGATGATAGGCTAGGATAGAGGATAGGATAGAGGATAGGATAGGATAGAGGACAGGATAGGATAGAGGATAGGATAGGATAGAGGATTGGTTAGGATAGAGGATAGATGATAGGATAGGATAGAGGATAGGATAGGGGATTTGATAGGATAGAGGATAGGATCGGATAGAGCATAGTATAGGACACAGGATAGGATAGGGGATTTGATAGGATAGAGGATATGATAGGATAGAAGATAGGACGGATAGAGGATAGGATAGGATAGAGGATAGGATAGGATATAGGATAGGATAGGATAGAGGATAGGATAGGATAGAGGATAGGATAAGATAGAAGATAGGATAGGATAGAGGATAGGATAGGATAGAGGATTGGATAGATGATAGGATAGGATAGTGGATATTATAGGATAGAGGATATGATAGGATAGAGGATAGGATAGGATAGAGGATTGGATAGACGATAGGATAGGATAGAGGATAGGATAGGATAGAGGATAGGATAGGATAGACGATAGGATAGGATAGAGGATAGGATAGGATAGAGGATAGGATAGGATAGAGAATAGGATAGGATAGAGAATAGGATAGAGGATAGGATAGAGGATAGGATTGGATAGAGGATAGGATAGGATAGAGGATAGGATAGGATAAGGGATAGGATAGGATAGAGGATAGGATAGGATAGAGGATAGGATAGGATAGAGGATAGGATAGGATAGAGGATAGGATAGGATAGAGGATAGGATAGGATAGAGGATAGGATAGGATAGAGGATAGGATAGGGGATTTGATAGGATAGAGGATAGAATAGGATAGAGGATAGGATAGAGCATAGGATATAGGATAGGGTAGGATAGAGGATAGGATAGAGGATAGGATAGAGGATAGGATAGGATAGAGGATAGGGTAGGGGATTTGATAGGATAGAGGATAGGATAGGATAGAGGATAGGATAGGGGATTTGATAGGATAGAGGATAGAATAGAGGATAGGATAGGATAGAGGATAGGATACAGAATAGGTTAGGATAGAGAATAGGAACGGATAGAGGATAGGATATGATAGAGTATACGATATTATAGAGTATACAATATTATAGAGGGTAGGATAGGATAGAGCATAGGATAGAGGATAGGATAGGATAGAGGATAGGATAGGATAGAGGATAGGATAGGATAGAGGATTGGATAGGATAGAGGATAGATGATAGGATAGGATAGAGGATAGGATAGGATAGAGGATAGGATAGACGATAGGAGAGGATAGAGGATAGGATAGGATAGAGGATAGGATAGGATAGAGGACAGGATAGGATAGAGGATTGGATAGGATACAGGAAAGGATCGGATTGAGGATAGATGATAGGATAGGATAGAGGATTGGATAGGATACAGGATAGGATGGGATAGAGGATAGGATAGACGATAGGATAGGATAGAGGATAGGATAGGATAGAGGACCGGATAGGATAGAGGATAGGATAGGATAGAGGATAGGATAGGATAGAGGATAGGATAGGATAGAGGATAGGATAGGATAGAGGATAGGATAGACGATAGGATAGGATAGAGGATAGGATAGGATAGAGGATAGGATAGGATAGAGGATAGGATAGACGATAGGATAGGATAGAGGATAGGATAGGATAGAGGATAGGATGGGATAGAGGATAGGATAGGATAGAGCATAGGATAGGGTATTGGATAGGATAGGATAGAGGATAGGGTAGGATAGAGGATAGGATAGAGGATAGGATAGGATAGAGGACAGGATAGGATAGAGCATAGGATAGGGGATTGGATAGGATAGGATAGAGGATAGGGTAGGATAGAGGATAGGATAGGACAGAGGATAGGATAGGGGATTTGATAGGATAGAGGATAGGATAGGATAGAGGATAGGATAGACGAAAGGATAGGATAGAGGATAGGATAGGATAGAGGATAGGATAGGATAGAGGATAGGATAGGGGATTTGATAGGATAGAGGATAGGATAGGATAGAAGATAGGATAGGATAGAGGATAGGATAGGACAGAGGATAGGATAGGGGATTTGATAGGATAGAGGATAGGATAGGATAGAAGATAGGATAGGATAGAGGATAGGATAGGATAGAGGATAGGATAGACGATTGGAGAGGATAGAGGATATGATAGGATAGAGGATAGGATAGGATAGAGGATTGGATAGGATAGAGGATAGGATAGGATAGAGGATAGGATAGGATAGAGGATAGGATAGGATAGAGGATAGGATAGGATAGAGGATAGGATAGGATAGAGGATAGGATAGGATAGAGGATAGGATAGGATAGAGGATAGGATAGGATAGAGGATAGGATAGGAAAGAGGATAGGATAGGATAGAGGATAGGATAGGATAGAGGATAGGATAGGATAGAGGATAGGATAGGATAGAGGATAGGATAGGATAGAGGATAGGATAGGATAGAGGATAGGATAGGATAGAGGATAGGATAGGATAGAGGATAGGATAGGATAGAGGATAGGATAGGATAGAGGATAGGATAGGATAGAGGATAGGATAAGATAGAAGATAGGATAGGATAGAGGATAGGATAGGATAGAGGATTGGATAGATGATAGGATAGGATAGTGGATATTATAGGATAGAGGATATGATAGGATAGAGGATAGGATAGGATAGAGGATAGGATAGGATAGAGAATAGGATAGAGGATAGGATAGAGGATAGGATTGGATAGAGGATAGGATAGGATAGAGGATAGGATAGGATAAGGGATAGGATAGGATAGAGGATAGGATAGGATAGAGGATAGGATAGGATAGAGGATAGGATAGGATAGAGGATAGGATAGGATAGAGGATAGGATAGGATAGAGGATAGGATAGGATAGAGGATAGGATAGGATAGAGGATAGGATAGGATAGAGGATAGGATAGGGGATTTGATAGGATAGAGGATAGAATAGGATAGAGGATAGGATAGAGCATAGGATATAGGATAGGGTAGGATAGAGGATAGGATAGAGGATAGGATAGAGGATAGGATAGGATAGAGGATAGGGTAGGGGATTAGATAGGATAGAGGATAGGATAGGATAGAGGATAGGATAGGGGATTTGATAGGATAGAGGATAGAATAGAGGATAGGATAGGATAGAGGATAGGATACAGAATAGGTTAGGATAGAGAATAGGAACGGATAGAGGATAGGATATGATAGAGTATACGATATTATAGAGTATACAATATTATAGAGGGTAGGATAGGATAGAGCATAGGATAGAGGATAGGATAGGATAGAGGATAGGATAGGATAGAGGATAGGATAGGATAGAGGATTGGATAGGATAGAGGATAGATGATAGGATAGGATAGAGGATAGGATAGGATAGAGGATAGGATAGACGATAGGAGAGGATAGAGGATAGGATAGGATAGAGGATAGGATAGGATAGAGGACAGGATAGGATAGAGGATTGGATAGGATACAGGAAAGGATCGGATTGAGGATAGATGATAGGATAGGATAGAGGATTGGATAGGATACAGGATAGGATGGGATAGAGGATAGGATAGACGATAGGATAGGATAGAGGATAGGATAGGATAGAGGACCGGATAGGATAGAGGATAGGATAGGATAGAGGATAGGATAGGATAGAGGATAGGATAGGATAGAGGATAGGATAGGATAGAGGATAGGATAGACGATAGGATAGGATAGAGGATAGGATAGGATAGAGGATAGGATAGGATAGAGGATAGGATAGACGATAGGATAGGATAGAGGATAGGATAGGATAGAGGATAGGTTAGGATAGAGGATAGGATAGGATAGAGCATAGGATAGGGTATTGGATAGGATAGGATAGAGGATAGGGTAGGATAGAGGATAGGATAGAGGATAGGATAGGATAGAGGACAGGATAGGATAGAGCATAGGATAGGGGATTGGATAGGATAGGATAGAGGATAGGGTAGGATAGAGAATAGGATAGGACAGAGGATAGGATAGGGGATTTGATAGGATAGAGGATAGGATAGGATAGAGGATAGGATAGACGAAAGGATAGGATAGAGGATAGGATAGGATAGAGGATAGGATAGGATAGAGGATAGGATAGGGGATTTGATAGGATAGGATAGAGGATAGGGTAGGATAGAGGATAGGATAGGACAGAGGATAGGATAGGGGATTTGATAGGATAGAGGATAGGATAGGATAGAGGATAGGATAGACGAAAGGATAGGATAGAGGATAGGATAGGATAGAGGATAGGATAGGGGATTTGATAGGATAGAGGATAGGATAGGATAGAAGATAGGATAGGATAGAGGATAGGATAGGACAGAGGATAGGATAGGGGATTTGATAGGATAGAGGATAGGATAGGATAGAAGATAGGATAGGATAGAGGATAGGATAGGATAGAGGATAGGATAGACGATTGGAGAGGATAGAGGATATGATAGGATAGAGGATAGGATAGGATAGAGGATTGGATAGGATAGAGGATATTATAGGATAGAGGATATGATAGGATAGAGGATAGGATAGGATAGAGGATAGGATAGAGGATAGGATAGGATAGAGGACAGGATAGGATAGAGGATAGGATAGGATATAGGATTGGTTAGGATAGAGGATAGATAATAGGATAGGATAGAGGATAGGATAGGGGATTTGATAGGATAGAGGATAGGATAGGACAGAGGATAGGATAGGGGATTTGATAGGATAGAGGATAGGATAGGATAGAGGATAGGATAGGATAGAGGATAGGATAGACGATAGGATAGGATAGAGGATAGGATAGACGATAGGATAGGATAGAGGATAGGATAGGATAGAGGATAGGATAGACGATAGGATAGGATAGAGGATAGGATAGGATAGAGGATAGGATAGGATAGAGGATAGGATAGGATAGAGGATTGGATAGATGATAGGATAGGATAGTGGATATTATAGGATAGAGGATATGATAGGATAGAGGATAGGATAGGATAGAGGATTGGATAGACGATAGGATAGGATAGAGGATAGGATAGGATAGAGGATAGGATAGGATAGACGATAGGATAGGATAGAGGATAGGATAGGATAGAGGATAGGATAGGATAGAGAATAGGATAGGATAGAGAATAGGATAGAGGATAGGATAGAGGATAGGATTGGATAGAGGATAGGATAGGATAGAGGATAGGATAGGATAAGGGATAGGATAGGATAGAGGATAGGATAGGATAGAGGATAGGATAGGATAGAGGATAGGATAGGATAGAGGATAGGATAGGATAGAGGATAGGATAGGATAGAGGATAGGATAGGATAGAGGATAGGATAGGATAGAGGATAGGATAGGATAGAGGATAGGATAGGATAGAGGATAGGATAGGGGATTTGATAGGATAGAGGATAGAATAGGATAGAGGATAGGATAGAGCATAGGATATAGGATAGGGTAGGATAGAGGATAGGATAGAGGATAGGATAGAGGATAGGATAGGATAGAGGATAGGGTAGGGGATTTGATAGGATAGAGGATAGGATAGGATAGAGGATAGATGATAGGATAGGATAGAGGATAGGATAGGATAGAGGATAGGATAGACGATAGGAGAGGATAGAGGATAGGATAGGATAGAGGATAGGATAGGATAGAGGACAGGATAGGATAGAGGATTGGATAGGATACAGGAAAGGATCGGATTGAGGATAGATGATAGGATAGGATAGAGGATTGGATAGGATACAGGATAGGATGGGATAGAGGATAGGATAGACGATAGGATAGGATAGAGGATAGGATAGGATAGAGGACCGGATAGGATAGAGGATAGGATAGGATAGAGGATAGGATAGGATAGAGGATAGGATAGGATAGAGGATAGGATAGGATAGAGGATAGGATAGGATAGAGGATAGGATAGAGGATAGGATAGGATAGAGGATAGGATAGGATAGAGGATAGGATAGGATAGAGGATAGGATAGACGATAGGATAGGATAGAGGATAGGATAGGATAGAGGATAGGATAGGATAGAGGATAGGATAGGATAGAGCATAGGATAGGGTATTGGATAGGATAGGATAGAGGATAGGGTAGGATAGAGGATAGGATAGAGGATAGGATAGGATAGAGGACAGGATAGGATAGAGCATAGGATAGGGGATTGGATAGGATAGGATAGAGGATAGGGTAGGATAGAGGATAGGATAGGACAGAGGATAGGATAGGGGATTTGATAGGATAGAGGATAGGATAGGATAGAGGATAGGATAGACGAAAGGATAGGATAGAGGATAGGATAGGATAGAGGATAGGATAGGATAGAGGATAGGATAGGGGATTTGATAGGATAGAGGATAGGATAGGATAGAAGATAGGATAGGATAGAGGATAGGATAGGACAGAGGATAGGATAGGGGATTTGATAGGATAGAGGATAGGATAGGATAGAAGATAGGATAGGATAGAGGATAGGATAGGATAGAGGATAGGATAGACGATTGGAGAGGATAGAGGATATGATAGGATAGAGGATAGGATAGGATAGAGGATTGGATAGGATAGAGGATATTATAGGATAGAGGATATGATAGGATAGAGGATAGGATAGGATAGAGGATAGGATAGAGGATAGGATAGGATAGAGGACAGGATAGGATAGAGGATAGGATAGGATAGAGGATTGGTTAGGATAGAGGATAGATAATAGGATAGGATAGAGGATAGGATAGGGGATTTGATAGGATAGAGGATAGGATAGGACAGAGGATAGGATAGGGGATTTGATAGGATAGAGGATAGGATAGGATAGAGGATAGGATAGGATAGAGGATAGGATAGACGATAGGATAGGATAGAGGATAGGATAGACGATAGGATAGGATAGAGGATAGGATAGACGATAGGATAGGATAGAGGATAGGATAGGATAGAGGATAGGATAGGATAGAGGATATGATAGGATAGAGGATTGGATAGGATAGAGGATAGATGATAGGATAGGATAGAGGATAGGATAGGGGATTTGATAGGATAGAGGATAGGATAGGATAGAGGACAGGATAGGATAGAGGATTGGATAGGATACAGGAAAGGATAGGATTGAGGATAGATGATAGGATAGGATAGAGGATAGGATAGGACAGAGGATAGGATAGACGATAGGATAGGATAGAGGATAGGATAGGATAGAGGATAGGATAGGATAGAGGATAGGATAGGATAGAGCATAGGATAGGGGATTGGATAGGATAGGATAGATGATAGGCTAGGATAGAGGATAGGATAGAGGATAGGATAGGATAGAGGACAGGATAGGATAGAGGATAGGATAGGATAGAGGATTGGTTAGGATAGAGGATAGATGATAGGATAGGATAGAGGATAGGATAGGGGATTTGATAGGATAGAGGATAGGATCGGATAGAGGATAGTATAGGACAGAGGATAGGATAGGGGATTTGATAGGATAGAGGATATGATAGGATAGAAGATAGGATCGGATAGAGGATAGGATAGGATAGAGGATAGGATAGGATAGAGGATAGGATAGGATAGAGGATAGGATAGGATAGAGGATAGGATAGGATAGAGGATAGGATAGAATAGAGGATTGGATAGGATAGAGGATAGATGATAGGATAGGATAGAGGATAGGATAGGGGATTTGATAGGATAGAGGATAGGATAGGACAGAGGATAGGATAGACGATAGGATAGGATAGAGGATAGGATAGGATAGAGGATAGGATAGGATAGAGCATAGGATAGGGGATTGGATAGGATAGGATAGATGATAGGCTAGGATAGAGGATAGGATAGAGGATAGGATAGGATAGAGGACAGGATAGGATAAAGGATAGGATAGGATAGAGGCTTGGTTAGGATAGAGGATAGATGATAGGATAGGATAGAGGATAGGATAGGGGATTTGATAGGATAGAGGATAGGATCGGATAGAGCATAGTATAGGACAGAGGATAGGATAGGGGATTTGATAGGATAGAGGATATGATAGGATAGAAGATAGGACGGATAGAGGATAGGATAGGATAGAGGATTTGATAGGATAGAGGATAGGATCGGATAGAGGATAGTATAGGACAGAGGATAGGATAGGGGATTTGATAGGATAGAGGATAGGATAGGATAGAAGATAGGATAGGATAGAGGATAGGATAGGATAGAGGATAGGATAGACGATAGGAGAGGATAGAGGATATGATAGGACAGAGGATAGGATAGGATAGAGGATTGGATAGGATAGAGGATATTATAGGATAGAGGATATGATAGGATAGAGGATAGGATAGGATAGAGGATTGGATAGACGATAGGATAGGATAGAGGATAGGATAGGGGATTTGATAGGATAGAGGATAGGATAGGACAGAGGATAGGATAGACGATAGGATAGGATAGAGGATAGGATAGGATAGAGGATAGGATAGGATAGAGGATAGGATAGGATAGAGGATAGGATAGGATAGAGGATTGGTTAGGATAGAGGATAGATGATAGGATAGGATAGAGGATAGGATAGACGATAGGATAGGATAGAGGATAGGATAGGATAGAGGATTGGATAGGATAGAGGATAGATGATAGGATAGGATAGAGGATAGGATAGGGGATTTGATAGGATAGAGGATAGGATAGGATAGAGGATAGGATAGGATAGAGCATAGGATAGGGGATTGGATAGGATAGGATAGATGATAGGCTAGGATAGAGGATAGGATAGAGGATAGGATAGGATAGAGGACAGGATAGGATAGAGGATAGGATAGGATAGAGGATTGGTTAGGATAGAGGATAGATGATAGGATAGGATAGAGGATTGGTTAGGATAGAGGATAGATGATAGGATAGGATAGAGGATAGGATAGGGGATTTGATAGGATAGAGGATAGGATCGGATAGAGGATAGTATAGGACAGAGGATAGGATAGGGGATTTGATAGGATAGAGGATATGATAGGATAGAAGATAGGATCGGATAGAGGATAGGATAGGATAGAGGATAGGATAGGATAGAGGATAGGATAGGATAGAGGATAGGATAGGATAGAGGATAGGATAGGATAGAGGTTAGGATAGTATAGAGGATAGGATAGACGATAGGATAGGATAGAGGATAGGATAGGATAGAGGATAGGATAGGATAGAGGATAGGATAGGATAGAGGATAGGATAGGATAGAGGATAGGATAGGATAGAGGATTGGTTAGGATAGAGGATAGATGATAGGATAGGATAGAGGATAGGATAGGGGATTTGATAGGATAGAGGATAGGATCGGATAGAGGATAGTATTGGACAGAGGATAGGATAGGGGATTTGATAGGATAGAGGATATGATAGGATAGAAGATAGGATCGGATAGAGGATAGGATAGGATAGAGGATTTGATAGGATAGAGGATAGGATAGGATAGAGGATAGGATAGGACAGAGGATTGGATAGGGGATTTGATAGGATAGAGGATAGGATAGAGGATAGGATAGGATAGAGGATAGGATAGGATAGAGGATAGGATAGGATAGAGGATAGGATAGGATAGAGGATAGAGGATAGGATAGGATAGAGGATAGGATAGGATAGAGGATAGGATAGGATAGAGGATAGGATAGGATAGAGGATAGGATAGGATAGAGGATAGGATAGGATAGAGGATAGGATAGGATAGAGGATAGGATAGGAAAGAGGATAGGATAGGATAGAGGATAGGATAGGATAGAGGATAGGATAGGATAGATGATAGGATAGGATAGAGGATAGGATAGGATAGAGGATAGGATAGGATAGAGGATAGGATAGGATAGAGGATAGGATAGGATAGAGGATAGGATAGGATAGAGGATAGGATAGGATAGAGGATAGGATAGGATAGAGGATAGGATAAGATAGAAGATAGGATAGGATAGAGGATAGGATAGGATAGAGGATTGGATAGATGATAGGATAGGATAGTGGATATTATAGGATAGAGGATATGATAGGATAGAGGATAGGATAGGATAGAGGATTGGATAGACGATAGGATAGGATAGAGGATAGGATAGGATAGAGGATAGGATAGGATAGACGATAGGATAGGATAGAGGATAGGATAGGATAGAGGATAGGATAGGATAGAGAATAGGATAGGATAGAGAATAGGATAGAGGATAGGATAGAGGATAGGATTGGATAGAGGATAGGATAGGATAGAGGATAGGATAGGATAAGGGATAGGATAGGATAGAGGATAGGATAGGATAGAGGATAGGATAGGATAGAGGATAGGATAGGATAGAGGATAGGATAGGATAGAGGATAGGATAGGATAGAGGATAGGATAGGGGATTTGATAGGATAGAGGATAGAATAGGATAGAGGATAGGATAGAGCATAGGATATAGGATAGGGTAGGATAGAGGATAGGATAGAGGATAGGATAGAGGATAGGATAGAGGATAGGATAGAGGATAGGATAGGATAGAGGATAGGGTAGGGGATTTGATAGGATAGAGGATAGGATAGGATAGAGGATACGATAGGGGATTTGATAGGATAGAGGATAGAATAGAGGATAGGATAGGATAGAGGATAGGATAGGGGATTTGATAGGATAGAGGATAGAATAGAGGATAGGATAGGATAGAGGATAGGATACAGAATAGGTTAGGATAGAGAATAGGAACGGATAGAGGATAGGATATGATAGAGTATACGATATTATAGAGTATACAATATTATAGAGGGTAGGATACGATAGAGCATAGGATAGGGGATTGGATAGGATAGGATAGAGGATAGGATAGGATAGAGGATTGGATAGGATAGAGGATAGAGGATAGGATAGGATAGAGGATTTGATAGGATAGAGGATAGGATAGGATAGAGGATAGGATAGGACAGAGGATTGGATAGGGGATTTGATAGGATAGAGGATAGGATAGGATAGAAGATAGGATCGGATAGAGGATAGGATAGGATAGAGGATAGGATAGGATAGAGGATAGGATAGGATAGAGGATAGGATAGGAAAGAGGATAGGATAGGATAGAGGATAGGATAGACGATAGGATAGGATAGAGGATAGGATAGGATAGAGGATAGGATAGGATAGAGGATAGGATAGGACAGGGGATAGGATAGACGATAGGATAGGATAGAGGATAGGATAGGATAGAGGATAGGATAGGATAGAGCATAGGATAGGGGATTGGATAGGATAGGATAGAGGATAGGGTAGGATAGAGGATAGGATAGAGGATAGGATAGGATAGAGGACAGGATAGGATAGAGGATAGGATAGGATAGAGGATTCGATAGGATAGGATAGAGGATAGGATAGGATAGAAGATAGGATAGGATAGAGGATAGGATAGGACAGAGGATAGGATAGGGGATTTGATAGGATAGAGGATAGGATAGGATAGAGGACAGGATAGGATAGAGGATTGGATAGGATACAGGAAAGGATAGGATTGAGGATAGATGATAGGATAGGATAGAGGATAGGATAGGACAGAGGATGGGATGGGATAGAGGATACGATATATTACAGGATAGGATAGGATAGAGGATAGGATAGGATAGAGGATTGGTTAGGATAGAGGATAGATGATAGGATAGGATAGAGGATAGGATAGGGGATTTGATAGGATAGAGGATAGGATAGGACAGAGGATAGGATAGGGGATTTGATAGGATAGAGGATAGGATAGGATAGAAGATAGGATCCGATAGAGGATAGGATAGGGGATTCGTTGGATAGAGGATAGGATAGGATAGAGGTTAGGATAGGATAGAGGATAGGATAGGATAGAGGATAGGATAGGATAGAGGATAGGATAGGGGATTTGATAGGATAGAGGAAAGGATAGGATAGAGGATAGGATAGGATAGAGGATAGGATAGGATAGAGGATAGGATAGGATAGAGGATAGGATAGGATAGAGGATAGGATAGGATAGAGGATAGGATAGGATAGAGGATAGGATAGGATAGAGGATAGGATAGGATAGAGGATAGGATAGGATAGAGGATAGGATAGGATAGAGGATAGGATAGGATAGAGGATAGGATAGGATAGAGGATAGGATAGGATAGAGGATAGGATAGGATAGAGGATAGGATAGGATAGAGGATAGGATAGGATAGAGGATAGGATAGGATAGAGGATAGGATAGGATAGAGGATAGGATAGGATAGAGGATAGGATAGGATAGAGGATAGGATAGGATAGAGGATAGGATAGGATAGAGGATAGGATAGGATAGAGGATAGGATAGGATAGAGGATAGGATAGGATAGAGGATAGGATAGGATAGAGGATAGGATAGGATAGAGGATAGGATAGGATAGAGGATAGGATAGGATAGAGGATAGGATAGGATAGAGGATAGGATAGGATAGAGGATAGGATAGGATAGAGGATAGGATAGGATAGAGGATAGGATAGGATAGAGCATAGGATAGGGGATTGGATAGGATAGGATAGATGATAGGCTAGGATAGAGGATAGGATAGAGGATAGGATAGGATAGAGGACAGGATAGGATAGAGGATAGGATAGGATAGAGGATTGGTTAGGATAGAGGATAGATGATAGGATAGGATAGAGGATAGGATAGGGGATTTGATAGGATAGAGGATAGGATCGGATAGAGGATAGTATAGGACAGAGGATAGGATAGGGGATTTGATAGGATAGAGGATATGATAGGATAGAAGATAGGATCGGATAGAGGATAGGATAGGATAGAGGATAGGATAGGATAGAGGATAGGATAGGATAGAGGATAGGATAGAATAGAGGATTGGATAGGATAGAGGATAGATGATAGGATAGGATAGAGGATAGGATAGGGGATTTGATAGGATAGAGGATAGGATAGGACAGAGGATAGGATAGACGATAGGATAGGATAGAGGATAGGATAGGATAGAGGATAGGATAGGATAGAGCATAGGATAGGGGATTGGATAGGATAGGATAGATGATAGGCTAGGATAGAGGATAGGATAGAGGATAGGATAGGATAGAGGACAGGATAGGATAGAGGATAGGATAGGATAGAGGCTTGGTTAGGATAGAGGATAGATGATAGGATAGGATAGAGGATAGGATAGGGGATTTGATAGGATAGAGGATAGGATCGGATAGAGCATAGTATAGGACAGAGGATAGGATAGGGGATTTGATAGGATAGAGGATATGATAGGATAGAAGATAGGACGGATAGAGGATAGGATAGGATAGAGGATTTGATAGGATAGAGGATAGGATCGGATAGAGGATAGTATAGGACAGAGGATAGGATAGGGGATTTGATAGGATAGAGGATAGGATAGGATAGAGGATAGGATAGACGATAGGAGAGGATAGAGGATATGATAGGACAGAGGATAGGATAGGATAGAGGATTGGATAGGATAGAGGATATTATAGGATAGAGGATATGATAGGATAGAGGATAATATAGGATAGAGGATTGGATAGGATAGAGGATAGATGATAGGATAGGATAGAGGATAGGGTAGGGGATTTGATAGGATAGAGGAGAGGATAGGATAGAGGACATGATAGGATAGAGGATTGGATAGGATACAGGAAAGGATAGGATTGAGGATAGATGATAGGATAGGATAGAGGATAGGATAGGACAGAGGATAGGATAGAGGATAGGATAGGATAGAGGATAGGATAGGATAGAGGATAGGATAGGATAGAGGATAGGATAGGATAGAGCATAGGATAGGGGATTGGATAGGATAGGATAGAGGATAGGCTAGGATAGAGGATAGGATAGAGGATAGGATAGGATAGAGGACAGGATAGGATAGAGGATAGGATAGGATAGAGGATTGGTTAGGATAGATGATAGATGATAGGATAGGATAGAGGATAGGATAGGGGATTTGATAGGATAGAGGATAGGATAGGACAGAGGATAGGATAGGGGCTTTGATAGGATAGAGGATAGGATAGGATAGAAGATAGGATCGGATAGAGGATAGGATAGGATAGAGGATAGGATAGGATAGAGGATAGGATAGGATAGAGGATAGGATAGACGATAGGATAGGATAGAGGATAGGATAGGATAGAGGATAGGATAGGATAGAGGATTGGATAGGATAGAGGATAGATGATAGGATAGGATAGAGGATAGGATAGGGGATTTGATAGGATAGAGGATAGGATAGGATAGAGGATAGGATAGGATAGAGCATAGGATAGGGGATTGGATGGGATAGGATATATGATAGGCTAGGATAGAGGATAGGATAGAGGATAGGATAGGATAGAGGACAGGATAGGATAGAGGATAGGATAGGATAGAGGATTGGTTAGGATAGAGGATAGATGATAGGATAGGATAGAGGATTGGTTAGGATAGAGGATAGATGATAGGATAGGATAGAGGATAGGATAGGGGATTTGATAGGATACAGGATAGGATCGGATAGAGGATAGTATAGGACAGAGGATAGGATAGGGGATTTGATAGGATAGAGGATATGATAGGATAGAAGATAGGATCGGATAGAGGATAGGATAGGATAGAGGATAGGATAGGATAGAGGATAGGATAGGATAGAGGATAGGATAGGATAGAGGATAGGATAGAAGATAGGATAGGATAGAGGATAGGATAGGATAGAGGATAGGATAGAATAGAGGATTGGATAGGATAGAGGATAGGATAGGAAAGAGGATAGGATAGGATAGAGGATAGGATAGGATAGAGGATAGGATAGGATAGATGATAGGATAGGATAGAGGATAGGATAGGATAGAGGATAGGATAGGATAGAGGATAGGATAGGATAGAGGATAGGATAGGATAGAGGATAGGATAGGATAGAGGATAGGATAGGATAGAGGATAGGATAGGATAGAGGATAGGATAAGATAGAAGATAGGATAGGATAGAGGATAGGATAGGATAGAGGATTGGATAGATGATAGGATAGGATAGTGGATATTATAGGATAGAGGATATGATAGGATAGAGGATAGGATAGGATAGAGGATTGGATAGACGATAGGATAGGATAGAGGATAGGATAGGGGATTTGATAGGATAGAGGATAGGATAGGACAGAGGATAGGATAGACGATAGGATAGGATAGAGGATAGGATAGGATAGAGGATAGGATAGGATAGAGGATAGGATAGGATAGAGGATTGGTTAGGATAGAGGATAGATGATAGGATAGGATAGAGGATAGGATAGGGGATTTGATAGGATAGAGGATAGGATCGGATAGAGGATAGTATTGGACAGAGGATAGGATAGGGGATTTGATAGGATAGAGGATATGATAGGATAGAAGATAGGATCGGATAGAGGATAGGATAGGATAGAGTATTTGATAGGATAGAGGATAGGATAGGATAGAGGATAGGATAGGACAGAGGATTGGATAGGGGATTTGATAGGATAGAGGATAGGATAGAGGATAGGATAGGATAGAGGATAGGATAGGATAGAGGATAGGATAGGATAGAGGATAGGATAGGATAGAGGATAGGATAGGATAGAGGATAGGATAGGATAGAGGATAGGATAGGATAGAGGATAGGATAGGATAGAGGATAGGATAGGAAAGAGGATAGGATAGGATAGAGGATAGGATAGGATAGAGGATAGGATGGGATAGATGATAGGATAGGATAGAGGATAGGATAGGATAGAGGATAGGATAGGATAGAGGATAGGATAGGATAGAGGATAGGATAGGATAGAGGATAGGATAAGATAGAAGATAGGATAGGATAGAGGATAGGATAGGATAGAGGATTGGATAGATGATAGGATAGGATAGTGGATATTATAGGATAGAGGATATGATAGGATAGAGGATAGGATAGGATAGAGGATTGGGTAGGGGATTTGATAGGATAGAGGATAGGATAGGATAGAGGATAGGATAGGGGATTTGATAGGATAGAGGATAGAATAGAGGATAGGATAGGATAGAGGATAGGATAGGGGATTTGATAGGATAGAGGATAGAATAGAGGATAGGATAGGATAGAGGATAGGATACAGAATAGGTTAGGATAGAGAATAGGAACGGATAGAGGATAGGATATGATAGAGTATACGATATTATAGAGTATACAATATTATAGAGGGTAGGATAGGATAGAGCATAGGATAGGGGATTGGATAGGATAGGATAGAGGATAGGATAGGATAGAGGATTGGATAGGATAGAGGATAGAGGATAGGATAGGATAGAGGATTTGATAGGATAGAGGATAGGATAGGATAGAGGATAGGATAGGACAGAGGATTGGATAGGGGATTTGATAGGATAGAGGATAGGATAGGATAGAAGATAGGATCGGATAGAGGATAGGATAGGATAGAGGATAGGATAGGATAGAGGATAGGATAGGATAGATGATAGGATAGGAAAGAGGATAGGATAGGATAGAGGATAGGATAGACGATACGATAGGATAGAGGATAGGATAGGATAGAGGATAGGATAGGATAGAGGATAGGATAGGACAGAGGATAGGATAGACGATAGGATAGGATAGAGGATAGGATAGGATAGAGGATAGGATAGGATAGAGCATAGGATAGGGGATTGGATAGGATAGGATAGAGGATAGGGTAGGATAGAGGATAGGATAGAGGATAGGATAGGATAGAGGACAGGATAGGATAGAGGATAGGATAGGATAGAGGATTCGATAGGATAGGATAGAGGATAGGATAGGATAGAAGATAGGATAGGATAGAGGATAGGATAGGACAGAGGATAGGATAGGGGATTTGATAGGATAGAGGATAGGATAGGATAGAGGACAGGATAGGATAGAGGATTGGATAGGATACAGGAAAGGATAGGATTGAGGATAGATGATAGGATAGGATAGAGGATAGGATAGGACAGAGGATGGGATGGGATAGAGGATACGATATATTACAGGATAGGATAGGATAGAGGATAGGATAGGATAGAGGATTGGTTAGGATAGAGGATAGATGATAGGATAGGATAGAGGATAGGATAGGGGATTTGATAGGATAGAGGATAGGATAGGACAGAGGATAGGATAGGGGATTTGATAGGATAGAGGATAGGATAGGATAGAAGATAGGATCCGATAGAGGATAGGATAGGGGATTCGTTGGATAGAGGATAGGATAGGATAGAGGTTAGGATAGGATAGAGGATAGGATAGGATAGAGGATAGGATAGGATAGAGGATAGGATAGGATAGAGGATAGGATAGGTGATTTGATAGGATAGAGGAAAGGATAGGATAGAGGATAGGATAGGATAGAGGATAGGATAGGATAGAGGATAGGATAGGATAGAGGATAGGATAGGATAGAGGATAGGATAGGATAGAGGATAGGATAGGATAGAGGATAGGATAGGATAGAGGATAGGATAGGATAGAGGATAGGATAGGATAGAGGATAGGATAGGATAGAGGATAGGATAGGATAGAGGATAGGATAGGATAGAGGATAGGATAGGATAGAGGATAGGATAGGATAGAGGATAGGATAGGATAGAGGATAGGATAGGATAGAGGATAGGATAGGATAGAGGATAGGATAGGATAGAGGATAGGATAGGATAGAGGATAGGATAGGATAGAGGATAGGATAGGATAGAGGATAGGATAGGATAGAGGATAGGATAGGATAGAGGATAGGATAGGATAGAGGATAGGATAGGATAGAGGATAGGATAGGATAGAGGATAGGATAGGATAGAGGATAGGATAGGATAGAGGATAGGATAGGATAGAGGATAGGATAGGATAGAGGATAGGATAGGATAGAGGATAGGATAGGATAGAGGATAGGATAGGATAGAGGATAGGATAGGATAGAGGATAGGATAGGATAGAGGATAGGATAGGATAGAGGATAGGATAGGATAGAGGATAGGATAGGATAGAGGATAGGATAGGATAGAGGATAGGATAGGATAGAGGATAGGATAGGATAGAGGGTAGGATAGGTTAGAGGATAGGATAGGATAGAGGATAGGATAGGATAGAGGATAGGATAGGGGATTTGATAGGATAGAGGATAGGATACAGAATAGGTTAGGATAGAGAATAGGAACGGATAGAGGATAGGATAGGATAGAGGATAGGATAGGATAGAGGATAGGATAGGATAGAGGATAGGATAGGACAGAGGATAGGATAGGATAGAGGATTGGATAGATGATAGGATAGGATAGAGGATATTATAGGATAGAGGATATGATAGGATAGAGGATAGGATAGGATAGAGGATAGGATAGGATAGAGGATAGGATAGGATAGAGGATAGGATAGGATAAAGGATAGGATAGGATAGAGGATAGGATAGGATAGAGGATAGGAGGGGATAGAGGATAGGATAGGATAGAGGATAGGATAGGATAGAGGATAGGATAGGGTAGAGGATAGGATAGGATAGAGGATAGGATAGGATAGAGGATAGGATAGGATAGAGGATAGGATAGGATAGAGGATAGGATAGGATAGAGGATAGGATAGGATAGAGGATAGGATAGGATAGAGGATAGGATAGGATAGAGGATAGGATAGGATAGAGGATAGGATAGGATAGAGGATAGGATAGGATAGAGGATAGGATAGGATAGAGGATAGGATAGGATAGAGGATAGAATAGGATAGAGGATAGGATAGGATAGAGGATAGGATAGGGGATTTGATAGGATAGAGGAAAGGATAGGATAGAGGATAGGATAGGATAGAGGATAGGATAGGATAGAGGATAGGATTGGTTAGAGGTTAGGATAGGATAGAGGATTGGATAGGATACAGGATAGGATAGGATAGAGGATATTATAGGATAGAGGATATGATAGGATAGAGGATAGGATAGGATAGAGGATAGGATAGGATAGAGGATAGGATAGGATAGAGGATAGGATAGGATAGAGGATAGGATAGGATAGAGGATAGGATAGGATAGAGGATAGGATAGGATAGAGGATAGGAGGGGATAGAGGATACGATAGGATAGAGGATAGGATAGGATAGAGAATAGGATAGGATAGAGGATAGGATAGGATAGACGATAGGATAGGATAGAGGATAGGATAGGATAGAGGATAGGATAGGATAGAGGATAGGATAGGATAGAGAATAGGATAGGATAGAGAATAGGATAGAGGATAGGATAGAGGATAGGATTGGATAGAGGATAGGATAGGATAGAGGATAGGATAGGATAAGGGATAGGATAGGATAGAGGATAGGATAGGATAGAGGATAGGATAGGATAGAGGATAGGATAGGATAGAGGATAGGATAGAGCATAGGATATAGGATAGGGTAGGATAGAGGATAGGATAGAGGATAGGATAGAGGATAGGATAGGATAGAGGATAGGGTAGGGGATTTGATAGGATAGAGGATAGGATAGGATAGAGGATAGGATAGGGGATTTGATAGGATAGAGGATAGAATAGAGGATAGGATAGGATAGAGGATAGGATAGGGGATTTGATAGGATAGAGGATAGAATAGAGGATAGGATAGGATAGAGGATAGGATACAGAATAGGTTAGGATAGAGAATAGGAACGGATAGAGGATAGGATATGATAGAGTATACGATATTATAGAGTATACAATATTATAGAGGGTAGGATAGGATAGAGCATAGGATAGGGGATTGGATAGGATAGGATAGAGGATAGGATAGGATAGAGGATTGGATAGGATAGAGGATAGAGGATAGGATAGGATAGAGGATTTGATAGGATAGAGGATAGGATAGGATAGAGGATAGGATAGGACAGAGGATTGGATAGGGGATTTGATAGGATAGAGGATAGGATAGGATAGAAGATAGGATCGGATAGAGGATAGGATAGGATAGAGGATAGGATAGGATAGAGGATAGGATAGGATAGAGGATAGGATAGGAAAGAGGATAGGATAGGATAGAGGATAGGATAGACGATAGGATAGGATAGAGGATAGGATAGGATAGAGGATAGGATAGGATAGAGGATAGGATAGGACAGAGGATAGGATAGACGATAGGATAGGATAGAGGATAGGATAGGATAGTGGATAGGATAGGATAGAGCATAGGATAGGGGATTGGATAGGATAGGATAGAGGATAGGGTAGGATAGAGGATAGGATAGAGGATAGGATAGGATAGAGGACAGGATAGGATAGAGGATAGGATAGGATAGAGGATTCGATAGGATAGGATAGAGGATAGGATAGGATAGAAGATAGGATAGGATAGAGGATAGGATAGGACAGAGGATAGGATAGGGGATTTGATAGGATAGAGGATAGGATAGGATAGAGGACAGGATAGGATAGAGGATTGGATAGGATACAGGAAAGGATAGGATTGAGGATAGATGATAGGATAGGATAGAGGATAGGATAGGACAGAGGATGGGATGGGATAGAGGATACGATATATTACAGGATAGGATAGGATAGAGGATAGGATAGGATAGAGGATTGGTTAGGATAGAGGATAGATGATAGGATAGGATAGAGGATAGGATAGGGGATTTGATAGGATAGAGGATAGGATAGGACAGAGGATAGGATAGGGGATTTGATAGGATAGAGGATAGGATAGGATAGAAGATAGGATCCGATAGAGGATAGGATAGGGGATTCGTTGGATAGAGGATAGGATAGGATAGAGGTTAGGATAGGATAGAGGATAGGATAGGATAGCGGATAGGATAGGATAGAGGATAGGATAGGATAGAGGATAGGATAGGTGATTTGATAGGATAGAGGAAAGGATAGGATAGAGGATAGGATAGGATAGAGGATAGGATAGGATAGAGGATAGGATAGGATAGAGGATAGGATAGGATAGAGGATAGGATAGGATAGAGGATAGGATAGGATAGAGGATAGGATAGGATAGAGGATAGGATAGGATAGAGGATAGGATAGGATAGAGGATAGGATAGGATAGAGGATAGGATAGAATAGAGGATAGGATAGGATAGAGGATAGGATAGGATAGAGGATAGGATAGGATAGAGGATAGGATAGGATAGAGGATAGGATAGGATAGAGGATAGGATAGGATAGAGGATAGGATAGGATAGAGGATAGGATTGGTTAGAGGTTAGGATAGGATAGAGGATTGGATAGGATACAGGATAGGATAGGATAGAGGATATTATAGGATAGAGGATATGATAGGATAGAGGATAGGATAGGATAGAGGATAGGATAGGATAGAGGATAGGATAGGATAGAGGATAGGATAGGATAGAGGATAGGATAGGATAGAGGATAGGATAGGATAGAGGATAGGATAGGATAGAGGATAGGAGGGGATAGAGGATACGATAGGATAGAGGATAGGATACGATAGAGAATAGGATAGGATAGAGGATAGGATAGGATAGAGGATAGGATAGGATAGAGGATAGGATAGGATAGAGGATAGGATAGGATAGAGGATAGGATAGGATAGAGGATAGGATAGGATAGGATAGAGGATAGGATAGGATAGAGGATAGGATAGGATAGAGGATAGGATAGGATAGAGGATAGGATAGGATAGAGGATAGGATAGGATAGAGGATAGGATAGGATAGAGGATAGGATAGGATAGAGGATAGGATAGGTTAGAGGATAGGATAGGATAGAGGATAGGATAGGATAGAGGATAGGATAGGATAGAGGATAGAATAGGATAGAGGATAGGATAGGATAGAGGATAGGATAGGGGATTTGATAGGATAGACGAAAGGATAGGATAGAGGATAGGATAGGATAGAGGATAGGATAGGATAGAGGATAGGATAGGATAGAGGATAGGATTGGTTAGAGGTTAGGATAGGATAGAGGATTGGATAGGATACAGGATAGGATAGGATAGAGGATAGGATAGGGGATTTGATAGGATAGAGGATAGGATAGGATAGAAGATAGGATAGGATAGGATAGAGAATAGGATAGGATAGAGGATAGGATAGGATAGAGGATAGGATAGGATAGAGGATAGGATAGGATAGAGGATAGGATAGGATAGAGGAAAGGATAGGATAGAGGATAGGATAGGATAGAGGATAGGATAGGATAGAGGATAGGATTGGTTAGAGGTTAGGATAGGATAGAGGATTGGATAGGATACAGGATAGGATAGGATAGAGGATATTATAGGATAGAGGATATGATAGGATAGAGGATAGGATAGGATAGAGGATAGGATAGGATAGAGGATAGGATAGGATAGAGGATAGGATAGGATAGAGGATAGGATAGGATAGAGGATAGGATAGGATAGAGGATAGGAGGGGATAGAGGATACGATAGGATAGAGGATAGGATAGGATAGAGAATAGGATAGGATAGAGGATAGGATAGGATAGACGATAGGATAGGATAGAGGATAGGATAGGATAGAGGATAGGATAGGATAGAGAATAGGATAGGATAGAGAATAGGATAGAGGATAGGATAGAGGATAGGATTGGATAGAGGATAGGATAGGATAGAGGATAGGATAGGATAAGGGATAGGATAGGATAGAGGATAGGATAGGATAGAGGATAGGATAGGATAGAGGATAGGATAGGATAGAGGATAGGATAGGATAGAGGATAGGATAGAGCATAGGATATAGGATAGGGTAGGATAGAGGATAGGATAGAGGATAGGATAGAGGATAGGATAGGATAGAGGATAGGGTAGGGGATTTGATAGGATAGAGGATAGGATAGGATAGAGGATAGGATAGGGGATTTGATAGGATAGAGGATAGAATAGAGGATAGGATAGGATAGAGGATAGGATAGGGGATTTGATAGGATAGAGGATAGAATAGAGGATAGGATAGGATAGAGGATAGGATACAGAATAGGTTAGGATAGAGAATAGGAACGGATAGAGGATAGGATATGATAGAGTATACGATATTATAGAGTATACAATATTATAGAGGGTAGGATAGGATAGAGCATAGGATAGGGGATTGGATAGGATAGGATAGAGGATAGGATAGGATAGAGGATTGGATAGGATAGAGGATAGAGGATAGGATAGGATAGAGGATTTGATAGGATAGAGGATAGGATAGGATAGAGGATAGGATAGGACAGAGGATTGGATAGGGGATTTGATAGGATAGAGGATAGGATAGGATAGAAGATAGGATCGGATAGAGGATAGGATAGGATAGAGGATAGGATAGGATAGAGGATAGGATAGGATAGAGGATAGGATAGGAAAGAGGATAGGATAGGATAGAGGATAGGATAGACGATAGGATAGGATAGAGGATAGGATAGGATAGAGGATAGGATAGGATAGAGGATAGGATAGGACAGAGGATAGGATAGACGATAGGATAGGATAGAGGATAGGATAGGATAGTGGATAGGATAGGATAGAGCATAGGATAGGGGATTGGATAGGATAGGATAGAGGATAGGGTAGGATAGAGGATAGGATAGAGGATAGGATAGGATAGAGGACAGGATAGGATAGAGGATAGGATAGGATAGAGGATTCGATAGGATAGGATAGAGGATAGGATAGGATAGAAGATAGGATAGGATAGAGGATAGGATAGGACAGAGGATAGGATAGGGGATTTGATAGGATAGAGGATAGGATAGGATAGAGGACAGGATAGGATAGAGGATTGGATAGGATACAGGAAAGGATAGGATTGAGGATAGATGATAGGATAGGATAGAGGATAGGATAGGACAGAGGATGGGATGGGATATAGGATACGATATATTACAGGATAGGATAGGATAGAGGATAGGATAGGATAGAGGATTGGTTAGGATAGAGGATAGATGATAGGATAGGATAGAGGATAGGATAGGGGATTTGATAGGATAGAGGATAGGATAGGACAGAGGATAGGATAGGGGATTTGATAGGATAGAGGATAGGATAGGATAGAAGATAGGATCCGATAGAGGATAGGATAGGGGATTCGTTGGATAGAGGATAGGATAGGATAGAGGTTAGGATAGGATAGAGGATAGGATAGGATAGCGGATAGGATAGGATAGAGGATAGGATAGGATAGAGGATAGGATAGGTGATTTGATAGGATAGAGGAAAGGATAGGATAGAGGATAGGATAGGATAGAGGATAGGATAGGATAGAGGATAGGATAGGATAGAGGATAGGATAGGATAGAGGATAGGATAGGATAGAGGATAGGATAGGATAGAGGATAGGATAGGATAGAGGATAGGATAGGATAGAGGATAGGATAGGATAGAGGATAGGATAGGATAGAGGATAGGATAGAATAGAGGATAGGATAGGATAGAGGATAGGATAGGATAGAGGATAGGATAGGATAGAGGATAGGATAGGATAGAGGATAGGATAGGATAGAGGATAGGATAGGATAGAGGATAGGATAGGATAGAGGATAGGATTGGTTAGAGGTTAGGATAGGATAGAGGATTGGATAGGATACAGGATAGGATAGGATAGAGGATATTATAGGATAGAGGATATGATAGGATAGAGGATAGGATAGGATAGAGGATAGGATAGGATAGAGGATAGGATAGGATAGAGGATAGGATAGGATAGAGGATAGGATAGGATAGAGGATAGGATAGGATAGAGGATAGGAGGGGATAGAGGATACGATAGGATAGAGGATAGGATACGATAGAGAATAGGATAGGATAGAGGATAGGATAGGATAGAGGATAGGATAGGATAGAGGATAGGATAGGATAGAGGATAGGATAGGATAGAGGATAGGATAGGATAGAGGATAGGATAGGATAGGATAGAGGATAGGATAGGATAGAGGATAGGATAGGATAGAGGATAGGATAGGATAGAGGATAGGATAGGATAGAGGATAGGATAGGATAGAGGATAGGATAGGATAGAGGATAGGATAGGATAGAGGATAGGATAGGATAGAGGATAGGATAGGATAGAGGATAGGATAGGATAGAGGATAGGATAGGATAGAGGATAGGATAGGATAGAGGATAGAATAGGATAGAGGATAGGATAGGATAGAGGATAGGATAGGGGATTTGATAGGATAGACGAAAGGATAGGATAGAGGATAGGATAGGATAGAGGATAGGATAGGATAGAGGATAGGATAGGATAGAGGATAGGATTGGTTAGAGGTTAGGATAGGATAGAGGATTGGATAGGATACAGGATAGGATAGGATAGAGGATAGGATAGGGGATTTGATAGGATAGAGGATAGGATAGGATAGAAGATAGGATAGGATAGGATAGAGAATAGGATAGGATAGAGGATAGGATAGGATAGAGGATAGGATAGGATAGAGGATAGGGTAGACGATAGGATACTATAGAGGATAGGATAGGACAGAGGATAGGATAGGATAGAGGATTGGATAGATGATAGGATAGGATAGAGGATATTATAGGATAGAGGATATGATAGGATAGAGGATAGGATAGGATAGAGGATAGGATAGGATAGAGGATAGGATAGGATAGAGGATAGGATAGGATAGAGGATAGGATAGGATAGAGGATAGGATAGGATAGAGGATAGGATAGGATAGAGGATAGGATAGGATAGAGGATAGGATAGGATAGAGGATAGGATAGGATAGAGGATAGGATAGGATAGAGGATAGGATAGGATAAAGGATAGGATAGGATAGAGGATAGGATAGGATAGAGGATAGGATAGGATAGAGGATAGGATAGGATAGAGGATAGGATAGGATAGAGGATAGGATAGGATAGAGGATAGGATAGGATAGAGGATAGGATAGGATAGAGGATAGGATAGGATAGAGGATAGGAGGGGATAGAGGATACGATAGGATAGAGGATAGGATAGGATAGAGAATAGGATAGGATAGAGGATAGGATAGGATAGACGATAGGATAGGATAGAGGATAGGATAGGATAGAGGATAGGATAGGATAGAGAATAGGATAGGATAGAGAATAGGATAGAGGATAGGATAGAGGATAGGATTGGATAGAGGATAGGATAGGATAGAGGATAGGATAGGATAAGGGATAGGATAGGATAGAGGATAGGATAGGATAGAGGATAGGATAGGATAGAGGATAGGATAGGATAGAGGATAGAATAGGATAGAGGATAGGATAGAGCATAGGATATAGGATAGGGTAGGATAGAGGATAGGATAGAGGATAGGATAGAGGATAGGATAGGATAGAGGATAGGGTAGGGGATTTGATAGGATAGAGGATAGGATAGGATAGAGGATAGGATAGGGGATTTGATAGGATAGAGGATAGAATAGAGGATAGGATAGGATAGAGGATAGGATAGGGGATTTGATAGGATAGAGGATAGAATAGAGGATAGGATAGGATAGAGGATAGGATACAGAATAGGTTAGGATAGAGAATAGGAACGGATAGAGGATAGGATATGATAGAGTATACGATATTATAGAGTATACAATATTATAGAGGGTAGGATAGGATAGAGCATAGGATAGGGGATTGGATAGGATAGGATAGAGGATAGGATAGGATAGAGGATTGGATAGGATAGAGGATAGAGGATAGGATAGGATAGAGGATTTGATAGGATAGAGGATAGGATAGGATAGAGAATAGGATAGGACAGAGGATTGGATAGGGGATTTGATAGGATAGAGGATAGGATAGGATAGAAGATAGGATCGGATAGAGGATAGGATAGGATAGAGGATAGGATAGGATAGAGGATAGGATAGGATAGAGGATAGGATAGGAAAGAGGATAGGATAGGATAGAGGATAGGATAGACGATAGGATAGGATAGAGGATAGGATAGGATAGAGGATAGGATAGGATAGAGGATAGGATAGGACAGAGGATAGGATAGACGATAGGATAGGATAGAGGATAGGATAGGATAGTGGATAGGATAGGATAGAGCATAGGATAGGGGATTCGATAGGATAGGATAGAGGATAGGGTAGGATAGAGGATAGGATAGAGGATAGGATAGGATAGAGGACAGGATAGGATAGAGGATAGGATAGGATAGAGGATTCGATAGGATAGGATAGAGGATAGGATAGGATAGAAGATAGGATAGGATAGAGGATAGGATAGGACAGAGGATAGGATAGGGGATTTGATAGGATAGAGGATAGGATAGGATAGAGGACAGGATAGGATAGAGGATTGGATAGGATACAGGAAAGGATAGGATTGAGGATAGATGATAGGATAGGATAGAGGATAGGATAGGACAGAGGATGGGATGGGATAGAGGATACGATATATTACAGGATAGGATAGGATAGAGGATAGGATAGGATAGAGGATTGGTTAGGATAGAGGATAGATGATAGGATAGGATAGAGGATAGGATAGGGGATTTGATAGGATAGAGGATAGGATAGGACAGAGGATAGGATAGGGGATTTGATAGGATAGAGGATAGGATAGGATAGAAGATAGGATCCGATAGAGGATAGGATAGGGGATTCGTTGGATAGAGGATAGGATAGGATAGAGGTTAGGATAGGATAGAGGATAGGATAGGATAGCGGATAGGATAGGATAGAGGATAGGATAGGATAGAGGATAGGATAGGTGATTTGATAGGATAGAGGAAAGGATAGGATAGAGGATAGGATAGGATAGAGGATAGGATAGGATAGAGGATAGGATAGGATAGAGGATAGGATAGGATAGAGGATAGGATAGGATAGAGGATAGGATAGGATAGAGGATAGGATAGGATAGAGGATAGGATAGGATAGAGGATAGGATAGGATAGAGGATAGGATAGGATAGAGGATAGGATAGGATAGAGGATAGGATAGGATAGAGGATAGGATAGGATAGAGGATAGGATAGGATAGAGGATAGGATAGGATAGAGGATAGGATAGGATAGAGGATAGGATAGGATAGAGGATAGGATTGGTTAGAGGTTAGGATAGGATAGAGGATTGGATAGGATACAGGATAGGATAGGATAGAGGATATTATAGGATAGAGGATATGATAGGATAGAGGATAGGATAGGATAGAGGATAGGATAGGATAGAGGATAGGATAGGATAGAGGATAGGATAGGATAGAGGATAGGATAGGATAGAGGATAGGATAGGATAGAGGATAGGATAGGATAGAGGATAGGATAGGATAGAGGATAGGAGGGGATAGAGGATACGATAGGATAGAGGATAGGATAGGATAGAGAATAGGATAGGATAGAGGATAGGATAGGATAGAGGATAGGATAGGAAAGAGGATAGGATAGGATAGAGGATAGGATAGGATAGAGGATAGGATAGGATAGAGGATAGGATAGGATAGGATAGAGGATAGGATAGGATAGAGGATAGGATAGGATAGAGGATAGGATAGGATAGAGGATAGGATAGGATAGAGGATAGGATAGGATAGAGGATAGGATAGGATAGAGGATAGGATAGGATAGAGGATAGGATAGGATAGAGGATAGGATAGGATAGAGGATAGGATAGGATAGAGGATAGGATAGGATAGAGGATAGGATAGGATAGAGGATAGAATAGGATAGAGGATAGGATAGTATAGAGGATAGGATAGGGGATTTGATAGGATAGACGAAAGGATAGGATAGAGGATAGGATAGGATAGAGGATAGGATAGGATAGAGGATAGGATAGGATAGAGGATAGGATTGGTTAGAGGTTAGGATAGGATAGAGGATTGGATAGGATACAGGATAGGATAGGATAGAGGATAGGATAGGGGATTTGATAGGATAGAGGATAGGATAGGATAGAAGATAGGATAGGATAGGATAGAGAATAGGATAGGATAGAGGATAGGATAGGATAGAGGATAGGATAGGATAGAGGATAGGGTAGACGATAGGATACTATAGAGGATAGGATAGGACAGAGGATAGGATAGGATAGAGGATTGGATAGATGATAGGATAGGATAGAGGATATTATAGGATAGAGGATATGATAGGATAGAGGATAGGATAGGATAGAGGATAGGATAGGATAGAGGATAGGATAGGATAGAGGATAGGATAGGATAGAGGATAGGATAGGATAGAGGATAGGATAGGATAGAGGATAGGATAGGATAGAGGATAGGATAGGATAGAGGATAGGATAGGATAGAGGATAGGATAGGATAGAGGATAGGATAGGATAGAGGATAAGATAGGATAGAGGACAGGATAGGATAGAGGATAGGATAGGATAGAGCATAGGATAGGATAGAGCATAGGATAGGATAGAGGATAGGATAGGATAGGGGATAGGATAGACGATAGGGGATAGGATAGACGATAGGAAAGGATAGAGGATAGGATAGGATAGGATAGAGGATAGGATAGGATAGAGGATAGGATAAGATAGAAGATAGGATAGGATAGAGGATAGGATAGGATAGAGGATTGGATAGATGATAGGTTAGGATAGTGGATATTATAGGATAGAGGATATAGGATAGAGGATAGGATAGGATAGAGGATTGGATAGACGATAGGATAGGATAGAGGATAGGATAGGATAGAGGATAGGATAGGATAGAGAATAGGATAGAGGATAGGATAGAGGATAGGATTGGATAGGATAGAGTATAGGATAGGATAGAGGATAGGATAGGATAGAGGATAGGATAGGATAGAGGATAGGATAGGATAGAGGATAGGATAGACGATAGGAAAGGATAGAGGATAGGATAGGATAGAGGATAGGATAGGATAGAGGATAGGATAGGATAGAGGATAGGATAGACGGTAGGAAAGGATAGAGGATAGGATAGGATAGAGGATAGAAGATAGAATAGGATAGAGGATAGGATAGGATAGAGGATAGGATAGAGGATAGGATAGAGTATAGGATAGGATAGAGGATAGGATAGGATAGAGGATAGGATAGGATAGAGGATAGGATAGGATAGAGGATAGGATAGGATAGAGGATAGGATAGGATAGAGGATAGGATAGGATAGAGGATACGATAGGATAGAAGATAGGATAGGACAGAGGATAGGATAGGATAGAGGATAGGATAGGATAGAGGATACGATAGGATAGGATAGAGGATAGGATAGGATAGAGGATAGGATAGGATAGAGGATAGGATAGGATAGAGGATAGGATAGGATAGAGGATAGGATAGGATAGGATAGAGGATAGGATAGGATAGAGGATAGGATAGGATAGAGAATAGGATAGGATAGAGGATAGGATAGGATAGAGGATAGGATAGGATAGAGGATAGGATAGGATAGAGGATAAAATAGGATAGAGGATAGGATAGGATAGAGGATAGGATAGGATAGAGGATAGGATAGGATAGAGGATAGGATAGGATAGTGGATAGGATAGGATAGAGGATAGGATAGGATAGAGGATAGGACAGGATAGAGGATAGGATAGGATAGAGGATAGGATGGGATAGAGGATAGGATAGAGGATAGGATAGAGGATAGGATAGGATAGAGGATAGGATAGGATAGAGGAAAGGATAGGATAGAGGATAGGACAGGATAGAGGATTGGATAGGATAGAGGATAGGATAGAGGATAGGATAGGATAGAGGATAGGATAGGATAGAGGATAGGATAGGATAGAGGATGTGATAGGATAGAGGATAGGATAGGATAGAGAATAGGATAGGATATATGATATTATCGGATAGACGATAGGATACTATAGAGGATACGATATTATAGAGGAAAGGATAGGATAGAGGATAGGATAATGGATGGGATAGGATAGAGGATAGGATAGGATAGAGGATAGGATAGGATAGGGAATAGCATAGGATAGATGATATTATAGGATAGACGATAGGATAGGATAGATGATACGATAATATAGAGGATAGGATAGGGGATTTGATAGGATAGAGGATAGGATAGGATAGAGGATAGGATAGGTTAGAGGACAGGATAGGATAGTGGATAATACAGGATGGATGATAGGATAGAGGATAGGATAGGGGATAGGATAGGATACAGCTTAGGATAGGATAGGGGATAGGATAGGATAGAGGATAGAATAGAGTGTAGGATAGGATAGAGGATAGGATAGAGTATAGGATAGGATAGAGGACAGGATAGGGGATTCGATGGGATACAGGATAGGATAGGATAGAGGATAGGATAGGATAGAGGATAGGATAGGATTGAGGATAGGATAGGATAGAGTATAGAATAGGATAGATGATATTATAGGATAGGGGACAGGATAGAATAGACGATAGGGTAGGATAGAGGATAGGATAGTATAGGGGATAGGATAGGATAGGGGATAGGATAGGATAGAGGATAGGGTAGGATGGAGTATAGAATAGGATAGAGGATTGGATAGGATAGAGGATAGGATAGGATAGAGGATAGGATAGGATAGAGGATAGGATAGGATAGGATACAGGATAGGATAGGATAGAGGATAGGATAGGATAGTGGATAGGATAGGATAGAGGATAGGATAGGATAGAGGACAGGATAGGATAGAGGATAGGATAGGATAGAGGATAGGATAGGATAGAGGATAGGATAGGATAGGATAGAGGATAGGATGGGATAGGATAGAGGATAGGATAGGATAGAGGATAGGATAGGATAGAGGATAGGATAGGATAGAGGATAGGATAGGATAGAGGATAGGATAGGATAGAGGATAGGATAGGATAGAGAAAAGGATAGGATTGAGGATAGGATAGATTATATTAAAGGAAAGAGGATAGGATATGATAGAGGATATGATATTATAGAGGATGGGATAAGATAGAGGATACGATATTATAGTGGATAGGATAGGATAGAGGATAGGATTGAGGATAGGATAGGATAGAGGATAGGATTGAGGATAGATTATAGGATAGAGGATAGGATAGGATAGAGGATACGATAGGATAGAAGATAGGATAGGACAGAGGATAGGATAGGATAGAGGATTGGATAGGATAGAGGATACGATAGGATAGGATAGAGGATAGGATAGGATAGAGGATCGGATAGGATAGTGGATAGAGTAGGATTGAGGATACGATAGGATAGAGGATAGGATTGAGGATAGGATAGGATAGAGGATAGGATTGAGGATAGATTATAGGATAGAGGATAGGATAGGATAGAGGATACGATAGGATAGAAGATAGGATAGGACAGAGGATAGGATAGGATAGAGGATAGGATAGGATGAAGGATAGGATACGATAGAGTATAGGATATAGGATTGCATAGGATACAGGATAGGATAGGATTGAGGATAGGATAGGATAGAGGATTGGATAGGATAGAGAAAAGGATAGGATTGAGGATAGGATAGATTATATTAAAGGAAAGAGGATAGGATATGATAGAGGATATGATATTATAGAGGATGGGATAGGATAGAGGATTTGATAGGATAGAGGATAGGATAGGATAGGATACAGGATAGGATAGGATAGAGGATAGGATAGGATAGTGGATAGGATAGGATAGAGGATAGGATAGGATAGAGGTTAGGGTAGGATAGAGGATAGGATAGGATAGGATAGAGGATAGGATAGGATAGAGGATAGGATAGGATAGAGGAAAGGATAGGATAGAGGATAGGATAGGATAGAGGATAGGATAGGATAGAGGATAGGATAGGATAGAGAAAAGGATAGGATTGAGGATAGGATAGATTATATTAAAGGAAAGAGGATAGGATATGATAGAGGATATGATATTATAGAGGATGGGATAAGATAGAGGAAACGATATTATAGTGGATAGGATAGGATAGAGGATAGGATTGAGGATAGGATAGGATAGAGGATAGGATTGAGGATAGATTATGGGATAGAGGATAGGATAGGATAGAGGATAGGATAGGGTAGAGGATAGGATAGGATAGAGGATAGGATAGGATAGAGGATAGGATAGGATAGAGGATAGGATAGGATAGAGGATAGGATAGAGGATAGGATAGGATAGAGGATAGGATAGGGGATTGGATAGGATAGAGGATAGGACAGGATAGAGGATAGGATGGGATAGGATAGAGGATAGGATAGGATAGAGGATAGGACAGGGTAGAGGATAGGATAGGATAGAGGATAGGATAGGATAGAGGATGGGATACGATAGAGGATAGGATAGGAAAGGGGATAGGATAGGGGATTGGATAGGATAGAGGATAGGATATTATAGGATAGAGAATAGGATGTGATAGAGGATACGAAAGGATAGAGGATAGGATAGAGGATAGGATAGGGGATTGGATATGATAGAGGATAGGATAGGTTACAGGATAGCATACGATAGAGGATAGTATAGGGTAGGATATAGAATAGGATAGGATGGATGATAATATAGAGGATAGGATAGGATAGAGGATCGGATAGGATACAGGCTAGGATAGGATAGAGGATAGGATAGGATAGAATATAGGATAGGATAGAGGATATTATAGCTTAGAGGATAGGATAGGATAGAGGATAGGATAAAGGATAGGATAGGAAAGAGGACAGGATAGGATAGAGGATAGGATAGGATAGAGGATAGGATAGGATAGAGGATAGGATAGGATAGAGGATAGGATAGGATAGAGGATAGGATAGGATAGAGGATAGGATAGGATAGAGGATAGGATAGGGGATTGGATAGGATAGAGGATAGGACAGGATAGAGGATAGGATAGGATCGAGGATAGGATAGGATAGAGGATAGGATAGGATAGAGGATAGGATAGGATAGAGGATAGGATAGGATAGAGGATAGGATAGGATAGAGGATAGGATACTATAGAGGATAGGATAGGATAGAGGATAGGATAGGATAGAGGATTGGATAGGATAGAGGATAGGATAGAGGATAGGATAGGATAGAGGATAGGATAGGATAGAGGATAGGATAGGATAGAGAATAGGATAGGGTAGAGGATAGGATAGGGTAGAGGATAGGATAGGATGGAGGATAGGATAGGATAGAGGATGGGGTACGATAGATGATACGATAGGATAGAGGATAGGATAGGATAGAGGATAGGATAGGATAGAAGATAGGATTGGATGGAGGATAGGATGGGATAGAGGATATGATAAAATAGAAGGTAGGATAATATAGAGGATAGGATAGGATGGAGGATAGGATGGGATAGAGGATAGGATAAGATAGAGGATAGGATAGGATAGAGGATAGGATATGATCGAAGATAGGAAAGGATAGAGGATAGGATTGGATAGAGGGTAGTATAGGATACAGGATAGGATTGCATAGAGGATAGCATGAGACAGAGGATTGGATAGGATAGAGGAATAGGATAGGATAGAGGATAGGATACGATAGAGGATGGGATAGAATAGAGGATAGGATAGGATAGAGGATAGGATGGGATAGAGGATAGGATAGGATAGATGGTAGTATACCATAGAGGATACGATACGATAGAGGATAGAATAGGATAGAGGATAGGATAGGATAGAGCATAGGATAGAATAGAGGATATTATATAATAGAAGATAGGATAGGATAGAGGATAGGATAGAGGATAGGATAGAGGATAGGATAGAGGATAGGATAGAGGATAGGATAGAGGATAGGATAGAGGATAGGATAGAGGATATCGTAGGATAGAGTATAGGATAGGCTAGAGGATAGGATACGATAGAGGATGGGATAGGATAGAGGATACGATAGGATAGAGGATACGATAGGATAGAGGATAGGATAGGATAGAGGATAGGATAGAGGATAGTATAGGATATAGTATAGGATAGGATAGAGGTCAGGATAGGATAGAGGATAGGATTGGATATAGGATAGGATAGGACAGAGGGTAGGATAGGACAGAGGATAGGATAGGATAGAGTATAGGATAGGATAGAGGATTTTATAGGATATAGGATAGGATAGGATAGAGGATAGGATAGAGGATAGGATATAGGATATGATAGGATAGAGGATAGGATAGGATAGTGGATATGATAGGATACAGGATGGGATAGGATAGAGGATACGATAGGATAGAGGATAGGATAGGATAGAGGATAGGATAGGATAGAGGATAGGACAGGATAGAGGATAGGATAGGATAGGGAATAGGATAGGATTGAGGATAGGAGAGTATAGAGGATAGGATAGAGGATTGGATAGGATAGAGTATATTATATAATAGAGGATAGGATAGGATACTATAGATATTTGTACAGAAATTATATCTATAATACGGTTCCATTAACTGTTGTATATGTATCTCGTTACATTGTATCTCGCGGTGTCTTTAGGTATCGAATCAAAGACAGAGCCGCGCTTCTTTTTGGTACGCCGACGTGTCCCATTCAGATGTTTTATTTTTCTCCAACGTATCGACGAGCTGCCGAAGTCGTTCAGTAAAAGCCTAGCCTTAGTAGAGGAAACATCGATCAAATATCGTTCATGATCATATCTGTGTTTTTTTTATTCTTTCTAAATAAGTAAATACCTTGCTTCCCAAAACCAACAGGTTATGGGCCCAGGCACATAGTTAAAGTAATTTTAAAGTTACTTTAAACTAATTTGAACTAATTTTAAAGTTATTTTAAGTTTTAAAGTGAACGGGAAAGAGACGTGTGATACTGTGAAAATGAGTGCAGACACGAAGAAGACAAAGCGAAACATCAACCCCTTCGATGGGGAAAAGTATAGCGTCTGGAAACACAGAATTCGGGCATTAATAGCAGAAGAGGATGCACTGAAAGTTTTGGACTTGGATCGCCCAGAAACCCCGGGAAAAGATTGGATGCGATGCGAGAGAATTGCTACGGGAATAATTATTGAATACTTAACAGATTCAATGTTATGTTTCGCAACGGAGACAGATACGGCTAGGGATATAATTAACAAATTGGATGCGATATACCAAAGAAAAAGCCTCGCAACTCAACTTGCTGTCGAGAAGAAGTTATTGTGTTTTAAATTTAAGGAAGATATACCACTTTCAAAACATTTCATACTTTTCGACGAAATGATAGTGGAACTACACTCTGCGGGAGAAACACTGTCCGAGATGAGTAAAGTAGCCAGATTGTTATTAACGTTACCAAATTCATACGATCCACTCGTCACCGCAATCCAAACCCAATCAGACGAAAATCTAAGCCTCGCATTTGTGAAAATTAAACTGCTAGATTATGAAGTGAAACTACGAAATGAGAAAAGTGAAACAAGTGCAAAAGTATTGCATATAGAAACAAAAAGGGATAATGAGAGGATAAAGAGAGATAAAAAATTTAAGACAAGTTTTAAAAGAAATGAAAATAATCATCAACGTCGTTCTTTTAAAAATAAAGGATTTAACAAAAACTATTATAAAAAATGTGATTATTGTGGCAGAAGAAACCACGAAAAGAAAGACTGCTACTATTACAAAAGGAATTCTACGGCTGAAGAGCGGCCGCGAACAATTCAAACCGTTCAAGTGCAAGGAGAGCGTGAAAGCTTCGCGTTTATGACAGGAGTTCAAATAAAAAATAATAAAAGATCAAATGATTCTGCTGAAATAGATTTTATATTGGACTCAGGTGCTACAGATCACTTGGTTAATGAAATGGATTTTTTCGTGACTTTATCAACATTGAAGAAGCCCATTCATGTGTCAATTGCAAAGAAAGGAGAAGTTATCACGGCAACGAAGATTGGTTCGATTAAAATAACGACAAATCTAGGAGTGACCGGAGTTCTGGAGAATGTATTATACGTACCCGATGTCCCAAACAACCTACTTTCCGTTCGCCGAATCCAGGAAGCCGGAATGAGAGTCATTTTTAGCGAAACTGGCAAAGTTACAGTAACGAAAGGTGGTAAGACCATACTCACTGGTAAGTCAGCACAAAATTTAATATGTGTAACATTTACTATTGATAAAACTATGTGTGATAAAACATATGCAAATAATATCGTAGTACCAAACACATACAAATTGTGGCATGAACGTTTGGGTCATATTGAGAGTTCTAAATTCGTTAAAATGAAACAGAATGATTTAATCGTTGGTAAGAAATTAATAGACAGAATTAATCCTACACAGGATTTATGTGAAGCTTGTGTGTACGGAAAACAAGCGCGTCTGCCTTTCTCAAAAGGAAGGGACAGGAGTCACATAACTAGACCTCTGTTTACTGTCCACTCTGATGTATGTGGACCAATTAAACCAAAAACAATCGACGAAAAAAGTTATTTTGTTACATTCATTGACGAATTTACACATTACACGGTCGTTTATCTCATCGCGTTTAAATCTGAAGTGTTCAAAGTTTTTCAAGACTTTGTAGCCAAATCTGAATCACACTTCAGTTTACAAATCGCAAATTTGAATTGCGATAATGGGACAGAATACTTATCAAATGAATTCAAAGCTTTTTGTGTGCAAAAGGGTATTCAATATCAATTGACAGTTCCGTATACGCCTCAGCAAAATCCCATAGCAGAACGAATGAACAGAACTCTATTAGAAAAAGCTCGCGCCATGATTCATGGTGCTGTTTTATACAAAGAGCTATGGGGAGAGGCAATATTAACAGCAGCCCACTTAATTAATATTTCTCCAAGTAAAGCCATCGCGGAGAATAAAACTCCTTTTGAACTATGGCATAATAGGAAACCAAAATTAAATCGTTTAAGAATTTTTGGTAGCACCGTCTACGTGCACGACAAAAATAGAGAAAGTAAATTTGATAAGAAATCGTTTAAAGGGATATTTATAGGCTATGAGAAAAACGGGTATAAAATATTAAACGCGAATACAGGAAAATTCATGATAGCCCGTGATGTCATTTTTGATGAGATTAATTTTAAAAATTCAAGACCTTTTGTACACACAAATAACTTTGAAGAAGAAAGTATCGTAGCAATAAAATCACAAGAAGCTGATGAAGAAAAAGAAATCAGCAAAAGTCAAAGGAGCGAAACAATAGTGTCTGATAAAAGGAATATCGAAAACACTAATGCTCAAATTGACTGTAATGAAAGTGGTTCGCGAAGAAGTGCAAGAATTAAAGTCAAACCTCATATAAATTATAATGAGGAGCATGATTATCATGCTTATGCACTCGCAACAAATTGTGAAGTTCCCAAAGCGTATAGTGAGATAAAAGACCGTGATGATAAGATTCAGTGGGAGAAAGCGATAAAAGATGAAATCGACTCCCTAATATATAACAATACGTGGAACCTAGTTCCCCGTCCAAATAATAAAAATATAGTTGATTGCAAATGGGTTTTTAGCATTAAAATGGATGAAAACGGAAATCCATGCAAATTTAAAGCGAGATTGGTTGCAAGAGGTTTTAGTCAACAATATTTATTAGACTATAATGAGACCTTTGCGCCTGTAGCTCGCATTGCAACTTTTCGAATGCTTTTGGCCTTTGCAAATCAGTATAATTTATTAATTCACCAAATGGACGTTAAGACAGCCTTTTTGAATGGTCTACTGAAAGAGGAGATTTATATGCGTGTACCAGAAGGTATTCAAGCGCAAGAAAATCAAGTATGCAGGTTGAATAAAGCATTATATGGCTTAAAACAATCGGCCAGATGCTGGTTTCAACTTTTTGAAGTCACTCTCAAAAACCATGGCTTTCAAAACTCTTCTGTAGATCGCTGTTTATATTTCCTCGATAGGAATCATATTTGTAAAAATATATATGTCATTTTGTACGTTGACGATCTCTTAATAGTTACATACGATAGAAGCACATTAAAAAACTTTAAAGATTATTTAAAAAGAAAGTTTTCAATGACAGATATGAACGAAATGAGATTATTCCTAGGAATAAACGTTGAAAGAAAAGACGATATAATCACTCTAGATCAAAGCGTCTATTTACAGAATGTTTTGCAAAAGTACAAAATGAGTGAGTGTAATAGTGTAAGTACTCCATTGCCTGCAAAATTAGACTACACAGCCTTAGATTCGGATGAATATTTTGATGTACCATGTAGGAACCTTATTGGCTGCTTAATGTATGCTATGCTATGCACGCGACCTGATTTATGTTTCGCTGTGAACTTGCTCAGCAGATATCAAAATAAAAATAATAAGGAACTCTGGCAGAATCTAAAAAGGGTCTTAAGATATGTGAAAGGATCGTTAAGATACCGTTTAATTTATAAAAGAAATGATTTCAAAACTATATTGACTGGTTATGTAGACTCTGATTGGGCAGGTAATGAAATCGACAGGAAGAGTACGACTGGATATATTTTTAAAATGTTTGAAACGAATACGATCTGTTGGAATACAAGGAAACAAAACTCAGTTGCAACTTCCTCAACTGAAGCTGAGTATATGGCGTTATATGAAGGGATTAAAGAAGCTAGTTGGATAAAATCTTTGTTGTCGAGTATAAAAATAGACATAAAGGAACCAATTACTGTTTTCGAGGACAATAACGGTTGTATAGCAATAGGAAATAATCCAACAGAACATAAGCGATCGAAACACATCGACGTTAAGTATCATTTTTCACGAGAAAAGATTGAACAAAAGGAAATAATACTAAAATATATACCTACAGGTGAACAACTAGGGGATATTTTCACAAAACCAATACCAACAGTGAAGTTCAATTATATGCGCAAACAGATTGGACAGGAGGAGCCCGAGTGATAAGAAATTGTTAAACGATAATAATGGTTTGATTGAGTTTTTTTTTGGGTTTTCCTCAATCCATTGCAACGAATGTTGAACCATTTGTATATTGCCCAAGAATAATAATAATAAAAGGGAAATGAACGATGTTCTCTCTATAAGTATTTAAAGATTAATTTCTGAGTGGGAGTATAGATATTTGTACAGAAATTATATCTATAATACGGTTCCATTAACTGTTGTATATGTATCTCGTTACATTGTATCTCGCGGTGTCTTTAGGTATCGAATCAAAGACAGAGCCGCGCTTCTTTTTGGTCCGCCGACGTGTCCCATTCAGATGTTTTATTTTTCTCCAACGTATCGACGAGCTGCCGAAGTCGTTCAGTAAAAGCCTAGCCTTAGTAGAGGAAACATCGATCAAATATCGTTCATGATCATATCTGTGTTTTTTTTATTCTTTCTAAATAAGTAAATACCTTGCTTCCCAAAACCAACAGATACCGGATAGTATAGGATAGAGTATAGGATAGGGTAGAGGACAGGATAGGATAGAGGATAGGATAGGATAGAGGATAGGATAGGACAGAGGGTAGGATAGGGTAGAGGATAGGATAGGATAGGATAGAGCATAGGATAGGGTAGAAGATAGGATGGGATTGAGGATAGGATAGGATAGAGGATAGGATAGGATAGAGGATAGGGTACAGGATTGGATAGGATAGAGGATAGGACAGGATAGATGATAGTATAGGATAGAGGGTAGGATAGGATAGGATAGATGATAGTATAGGATAGAGGATAGGATAGGATTGAGGGTAGGATAGGATAGTGGATAGGATAGGATAGAGCAGACCATAGAGGATAGGATAGAGAATATGATAGGATAGATGATAGTATAGGATGGAGGATAGGATAGGGTAGAGGATAGGATAGAGAATAGGATAGAATAGAGGATAGGATAGGATAGAGGATAGGATCGGATAGAGGATAGGATAGGATAGAGGATATGATATTATAGAGGATAGGATAGAGGATAGGATCGGATAGATGATAGGATAGGGGATTGGATAGGATAGAGGATAGGATAGGATAGAGGATAGGATAGGCTAGAGGATAGGATAGGGTAGAGGATAGGATAGAGAATAGGATAGGATAGAGGATAGGATAGGATAGAGGATAGGATAGGATAGAGGATAGGATAGGGTAGAGGATAGGATCGGATAGAGGATAGGATAGGATAGAGGATATGATATTATAGAGGATAGGATAGAGGATAGGATCGGATAGAGGATAGGATCGGATAGAGGATAGGATGCGATAGAGGATAGTATAGGATAGAGGATAGGATAGTATAGAGAATAGTATAGGATCAATGATATAATAGGATAGAGGATATGATAGGCTAGAGGATAGGAACGGATAGAGGATAGGATAGGGGATTGGATAGGATAGAGGATAGGATAGGGAAGAGGATAGGAACGGATAGAGGATAGAATAGGGGATCGGATAGGATAGAGGATATGATAGGGTAGAGGATAGGATAGAGAATAGGATAGGGTAGAGGATAGGATAGGGTAGAGGATAGGATAGGGAATAGGATAGGGTAGAGGATAGGATAGGATAGAGGATAGGATCGGAGAGATTATAGGATACGATAGAGGATAGGATAGGATAGAGAATATTATAGGATAGAGGATAGGATAGGATAGAGGATAGGATAGGGTAGACGATAGGATAGAGAATAGGATAGGATAGAGGATAGGATAGGATAGAGGATAGGATAGGATAGAGAATAGTATAGGATAGATGATATAATAGGATAGAGGATAGGATAGGATAGAGATTAGGATCGGATAGATGATAGGATAGGGGATTGGATAGAATAGAGGATAGGATAGAGGATAGTATAGGATAGAGGATAGGATCGGATAGAGAATATTATAGGATAGAGGAAACGATATTATAAAGGATAGGATAGGATAGAGGATAGGATAGGGTAGAGGATAGGATAGAGAATAGGATAGGATAGAGGATAGGATAGGGTAGAGGATAGGATAGGATAGGATAGAGCATAGGATAGGGTAGAAGATAGGATGGGATTGAGGATAGGATAGGATAGAGGATAGGATAGGATAGAGGATAGGGTACAGGATTGGATAGGATAGAGGATAGGACAGGATAGATGATAGTATAGGATAGAGGGTAGGATAGGATAGGATAGATGATAGTATAGGATAGAGGATAGGATAGGATTGAGGGTAGGATAGGATAGTGGATAGGATAGGATAGAGCAGACCATAGAGGATAGGATAGAGAATATGATAGGATAGATGATAGTATAGGATGGAGGATAGGATAGGGTAGAGGATAGGATAGAGAATAGGATAGAATAGAGGATAGGATAGGATAGAGGATAGGATCGGATAGAGGATAGGATAGGATAGAGGATATGATATTATAGAGGATAGGATAGAGGATAGGATCGGATAGATGATAGGATAGGGGATTGGATAGGATAGAGGATAGGATAGGATAGAGGATAGGATAGGGTAGAGGATAGGATAGGGTAGAGGATAGGATAGAGAATAGGATAGGATAGAGGATAGGATAGGATAGAGGATAGGATAGGATAGAGGATAGGATAGGGTAGAAGATAGGATCGGATAGAGGATAGGATAGGATAGAGGATATGATATTATAGAGGATAGGATAGAGGATAGGATCGGATAGATGATAGGATAGGGGATTGGATAGGATAGAGGATAGGATAGGATAGAGGATAGGATAGGGTAGAGGATAGGATAGGGTAGAGGATAGGATAGAGAATAGGATAGGATAGAGGATAGGATAGGATAGTGGATAGGATAGGATAGAGCAGACCATAGAGGATAGGATAGAGAATATGATAGGATAGATGATAGTATAGGATGGAGGATAGGATAGGGTAGAGGATAGGATAGAGAATAGGATAGGATAGAGGATAGGATAGGATAGAGGATAGGATCGGATAGAGGATAGGATCGGATAGAGGATAGGATGCGATAGAGGATAGTATAGGATAGAGGATAGGATAGTATAGAGAATAGTATAGGATCAATGATATAATAGGATAGAGGATATGATAGGCTAGAGGATAGGAACGGATAGAGGATAGGATAGGGGATTGGATAGGATAGAGGATAGGATAGGGAAGAGGATAGGAACGGATAGAGGATAGAATAGGGGATCGGATAGGATAGAGGATATGATAGGGTAGAGGATAGGATAGAGAATAGGATAGGGTAGAGGATAGGATAGGGTAGACGATAGGATAGAGAATAGGATAGGATAGAGGATAGGATAGGATAGAGGATAGGATAGGATAGAGAATAGTATAGGATAGATGATATAATAGGATAGAGGATAGGATAGGATAGAGATTAGGATCGGATAGATGATAGGATAGGGGATTGGATAGAATAGAGGATAGGATAGAGGATAGTATAGGATAGAGGATAGGATCGGATAGAGAATATTATAGGATAGAGGAAACGATATTATAAAGGATAGGATAGGATAGAGGATAGGATAGGGTAGAGGATAGGATAGAGAATAGGATAGGATAGAGGATAGGATAGGGTAGAGGATAGGATAGGATAGGATAGAGCATAGGATAGGGTAGAAGATAGGATGGGATTGAGGATAGGATAGGATAGAGGATAGGATAGGATAGAGGATAGGGTACAGGATTGGATAGGATAGAGGATAGGACAGGATAGATGATAGTATAGGATAGAGGGTAGGATAGGATAGGATAGATGATAGTATAGGATAGAGGATAGGATAGGATTGAGGGTAGGATAGGATAGTGGATAGGATAGGATAGAGCAGACCATAGAGGATAGGATAGAGAATATGATAGGATAGATGATAGTATAGGATGGAGGATAGGATAGGGTAGAGGATAGGATAGAGAATAGGATAGAATAGAGGATAGGATAGGATAGAGGATAGCATCGGATAGAGGATAGGATAGGATAGAGGATATGATATTATAGAGGATAGGATAGAGGATAGGATCGGATAGATGATAGGATAGGGGATTGGATAGGATAGAGGATAGGATAGGATAGAGGATAGGATAGGATAGAGGATAGGATAGGATAGAGGATAGGATAGGATAGAGGATAGGATAGAGGATAGGATAGGATAGAGGATTGGATAGGATAGAGGATAGGATAGAGGATAGGATAGAGGATAGGATAGGATAGAGGATAGGATAGGATAGAGAATATGATAGGATAGATGATAGTATAGGATGGAGGATAGGATAGGGTAGAGGATAGGATAGAGAATAGGATAGAATAGAGGATAGGATAGGATAGAGGATAGCATCGGATAGAGGATAGGATAGGATAGAGGATATGATATTATAGAGGATAGGATAGAGGATAGGATCGGATAGATGATAGGATAGGGGATTGGATAGGATAGAGGATAGGATAGGATAGAGGATAGGATAGGGTAGAGGATAGGATAGGGTAGAGGATAGGATAGAGAATAGGATAGGATAGAGGATAGGATAGGATAGAGGATAGGATAGGATAGAGGATAGGATAGGGTAGAAGATAGGATCGGATAGAGGATAGGATAGGATAGAGGATATGATATTATAGAGGATAGGATAGAGGATAGGATCGGATAGATGATAGGATAGGGGATTGGATAGGATAGAGGATAGGATAGGATAGAGGATAGGATAGGGTAGAGGATAGGATAGGGTAGAGGATAGGATAGGATAGAGAATATTATAGGATAGAGGATAGGATAGGATAGAGGATAGGATAGGGTAGACGATAGGATAGAGAATAGGATAGGATAGAGGATAGGATAGGATAGAGGATAGGATAGGATAGAGAATAGTATAGGATAGATGATATAATAGGATAGAGGATAGGATAGGATAGAGATTAGGATCGGATAGATGATAGGATAGGGGATTGGATAGAATAGAGGATAGGATAGAGGATAGTATAGGATAGAGGATAGGATCGGATAGAGAATATTATAGGATAGAGGAAACGATATTATAAAGGATAGGATAGGATAGAGGATAGGATAGGGTAGAGGATAGGATAGAGAATAGGATAGGATAGAGGATAGGATAGGGTAGAGGATAGGATAGGATAGGATAGAGCATAGGATAGGGTAGAAGATAGGATGGGATTGAGGATAGGATAGGATAGAGGATAGGATAGGATAGAGGATAGGGTACAGGATTGGATAGGATAGAGGATAGGACAGGATAGATGATAGTATAGGATAGAGGGTAGGATAGGATAGGATAGATGATAGTATAGGATAGAGGATAGGATAGGATTGAGGGTAGGATAGGATAGTGGATAGGATAGGATAGAGCAGACCATAGAGGATAGGATAGAGAATATGATAGGATAGATGATAGTATAGGATGGAGGATAGGATAGGGTAGAGGATAGTATAGAGAATAGGATAGAATAGAGGATAGGATAGGATAGAGGATAGGATCGGATAGAGGATAGGATAGGATAGAGGATATGATATTATAGAGGATAGGATAGAGGATAGGATCGGATAGATGATAGGATAGGGGATTGGATAGGATAGAGGATAGGATAGGATAGAGGATAGGATAGGGTAGAGGATAGGATAGGGTAGAGGATAGGATAGAGAATAGGATAGGATAGAGGATAGGATAGGATAGAGGATAGGATAGGATAGAGGATAGGATAGGGTAGAAGATAGGATCGGATAGAGGATAGGATAGGATAGAGGATATGATATTATAGAGGATAGGATAGAGGATAGGATCGGATAGATGATAGGATAGGGGATTGGATAGGATAGAGGATAGGATAGGATAGAGGATAGGATAGGGTAGAGGATAGGATAGGGTAGAGGATAGGATAGAGAATAGGATAGGATAGAGGATAGGATAGGATAGTGGATAGGATAGGATAGAGCAGACCATAGAGGATAGGATAGAGAATATGATAGGATAGATGATAGTATAGGATGGAGGATAGGATAGGGTAGAGGATAGGATAGAGAATAGGATAGGATAGAGGATAGGATAGGATAGAGGATAGGATCGGATAGAGGATAGGATAGGATAGAGGATATGATATTATAGAGGATAGGATAGAGGATAGGATCGGATAGATGATAGGATAGGGGATTGGATAGGATAGAGGATAGGATAGGATAGAGGATAGGATAGGGTACAGGATAGGATAGGGTAGAGGATAGGATAGAGAATAGGATAGGATAGAGGATAGGATAGGATAGAGGATAGGATCGGATAGAGGATAGGATACGATAGACGATAGTATAGGATAAAGGATAGGATAGTATAGAGAATAGTATAGGATAAATGATATAATAGGATAGAGGATATGATAGGATAGAGGATAGGAACGGACAGAGGATAGGATAGGGGAATGGATAGGATAGAGGATAGGATAGGGAAGAGGATAGGAACGGATAGAGGATAGGATTGGGGATCGGATAGGATAGAGGATAGGATAGGGTAGAGGATAGGATAGAGAATAGGATAGGGTAGACGATAGGATAGAGAATAGGATATGATAGAGGATAGGATAGGATAGAGGATAGGATAGGATAGAGAATAGTATAGGATAGATGATATAATAGGATAGAGGATAGGATAGGATAGAGGGTAGGATCGGATAGATAATAGGATAGGGGATTGGATAGAATAGAGGATAGGATAGAGGATAGGATAGGATAGAGGATAGGATCGGATAGAGAATATTATCGGATAGAGGAAACGATATTATAAAGGATAGGATAGGATAGAGGATAGGATAGGATAGAGGATAGGATAGGGTAGAGGATAGGATAGAGAATAGGATAGGATAGAGGATAGGATAGGATAGAGGATAGGATCGGATAGAGGATAGGATAGGATAGAGGATATGATATTATAGAGGATAGGATATAGGATAGGATCGGATAGATGATAGGATAGGGGATTGGATAGGATAGAGGATAGGATAGGATAGAGGATAGGATAGGGTAGAGGATAGGATAGGGTAGAGGATAGGATAGAGAATAGGATAGGATAGAGGATAGGATAGGATAGAGGATAGGATAGGATAGAGGATAGGATAGGGTAGAAGATAGGATCGGATAGAGGATAGGATAGGATAGAGGATATGATATTATAGAGGATAGGATAGAGGATAGGATCGGATAGATGATAGGATAGGGGATTGGATAGGATAGAGGATAGGATAGGATAGAGGATAGGATAGGGTAGAGGATAGGATAGGGTAGAGGATAGGATAGAGAATAGGATAGGATAGAGGATAGGATAGGATAGTGGATAGGATAGGATAGAGCAGACCATAGAGGATAGGATAGAGAATATGATAGGATAGATGATAGTATAGGATGGAGGATAGGATAGGGTAGAGGATAGGATAGAGAATAGGATAGGATAGAGGATAGGATAGGATAGAGGATAGGATCGGATAGAGGATAGGATCGGATAGAGGATAGGATGCGATAGAGGATAGTATAGGATAGAGGATAGGATAGTATAGAGAATAGTATAGGATCAATGATATAATAGGATAGAGGATATGATAGGCTAGAGGATAGGAACGGATAGAGGATAGGATAGGGGATTGGATAGGATAGAGGATAGGATAGGGAAGAGGATAGGAACGGATAGAGGATAGAATAGGGGATCGGATAGGATAGAGGATATGATAGGGTAGAGGATAGGATAGAGAATAGGATAGGGTAGAGGATAGGATAGGGTAGACGATAGGATAGAGAATAGGATAGGATAGAGGATAGGATAGGATAGAGGATAGGATAGGATAGAGAATAGTATAGGATAGATGATATAATAGGATAGAGGATAGGATAGGATAGAGATTAGGATCGGATAGATGATAGGATAGGGGATTGGATAGAATAGAGGATAGGATAGAGGATAGTATAGGATAGAGGATAGGATCGGATAGAGAATATTATAGGATAGAGGAAACGATATTATAAAGGATAGGATAGGATAGAGGATAGGATAGGGTAGAGGATAGGATAGAGAATAGGATAGGATAGAGGATAGGATAGGGTAGAGGATAGGATAGGATAGGATAGAGCATAGGATAGGGTAGAAGATAGGATGGGATTGAGGATAGGATAGGATAGAGGATAGGATAGGATAGAGGATAGGGTACAGGATTGGATAGGATAGAGGATAGGACAGGATAGATGATAGTATAGGATAGAGGGTAGGATAGGATAGGATAGATGATAGTATAGGATAGAGGATAGGATAGGATTGAGGGTAGGATAGGATAGTGGATAGGATAGGATAGAGCAGACCATAGAGGATAGGATAGAGAATATGATAGGATAGATGATAGTATAGGATGGAGGATAGGATAGGGTAGAGGATAGGATAGAGAATAGGATAGAATAGAGGATAGGATAGGATAGAGGATAGCATCGGATAGAGGATAGGATAGGATAGAGGATATGATATTATAGAGGATAGGATAGAGGATAGGATCGGATAGATGATAGGATAGGGGATTGGATAGGATAGAGGATAGGATAGGATAGAGGATAGGATAGGGTAGAGGATAGGATAGGGTAGAGGATAGGATAGAGAATAGGATAGGATAGAGGATAGGATAGGATAGAGGATAGGATAGGATAGAGGATAGGATAGGGTAGAAGATAGGATCGGATAGAGGATAGGATAGGATAGAGGATATGATATTATAGAGGATAGGATAGAGGATAGGATCGGATAGATGATAGGATAGGGGATTGGATAGGATAGAGGATAGGATAGGATAGAGGATAGGATAGGGTAGAGGATAGGATAGGGTAGAGGATAGGATAGGATAGAGATTAGGATCGGATAGATGATAGGATAGGGGATTGGATAGAATAGAGGATAGGATAGAGGATAGTATAGGATAGAGGATAGGATCGGATAGAGAATATTATAGGATAGAGGAAACGATATTATAAAGGATAGGATAGGATAGAGGATAGGATAGGGTAGAGGATAGGATAGAGAATAGGATAGGATAGAGGATAGGATAGGGTAGAGGATAGGATAGGATAGGATAGAGCATAGGATAGGGTAGAAGATAGGATGGGATTGAGGATAGGATAGGATAGAGGATAGGATAGGATAGAGGATAGGGTACAGGATTGGATAGGATAGAGGATAGGACAGGATAGATGATAGTATAGGATAGAGGGTAGGATAGGATAGAGGGTAGGATAGGATAGGATAGATGATAGTATAGGATAGAGGATAGGATAGGATTGAGGGTAGGATAGGATAGTGGATAGGATAGGATAGAGCAGACCATAGAGGATAGGATAGAGAATATGATAGGATAGATGATAGTATAGGATGGAGGATAGGATAGGGTAGAGGATAGTATAGAGAATAGGATAGAATAGAGGATAGGATAGGATAGAGGATAGGATCGGATAGAGGATAGGATAGGATAGAGGATATGATATTATAGAGGATAGGATAGAGGATAGGATCGGATAGATGATAGGATAGGGGATTGGATAGGATAGAGGATAGGATAGGATAGAGGATAGGATAGGGTAGAGGATAGGATAGGGTAGAGGATAGGATTGAGAATAGGATAGGATAGAGGATAGGATAGGATAGAGGATAGGATAGGATAGAGGATAGGATAGGGTAGAAGATAGGATCGGATAGAGGATAGGATAGGATAGAGGATATGATATTATAGAGGATAGGATAGAGGATAGGATCGGATAGATGATAGGATAGGGGATTGGATAGGATAGAGGATAGGATAGGATAGAGGATAGGATAGGGTAGAGGATAGGATAGGGTAGAGGATAGGATAGAGAATAGGATAGGATAGAGGATAGGATAGGATAGTGGATAGGATAGGATAGAGCAGACCATAGAGGATAGGATAGAGAATATGATAGGATAGATGATAGTATAGGATGGAGGATAGGATAGGGTAGAGGATAGGATAGAGAATAGGATAGGATAGAGGATAGGATAGGATAGAGGATAGGATCGGATAGAGGATAGGATAGGATAGAGGATATGATATTATAGAGGATAGGATAGAGGATAGGATCGGATAGATGATAGGATAGGGGATTGGATAGGATAGAGGATAGGATAGGATAGAGGATAGGATAGGGTACAGGATAGGATAGGGTAGAGGATAGGATAGAGAATAGGATAGGATAGAGGATAGGATAGGATAGAGGATAGGATCGGATAGAGGATAGGATACGATAGACGATAGTATAGGATAAAGGATAGGATAGTATAGAGAATAGTATAGGATAAATGATATAATAGGATAGAGGATATGATAGGATAGAGGATAGGAACGGACAGAGGATAGGATAGGGGAATGGATAGGATAGAGGATAGGATAGGGAAGAGGATAGGAACGGATAGAGGATAGGATTGGGGATCGGATAGGATAGAGGATAGGATAGGGTAGAGGATAGGATAGAGAATAGGATAGGGTAGACGATAGGATAGAGAATAGGATATGATAGAGGATAGGATAGGATAGAGGATAGGATAGGATAGAGAATAGTATAGGATAGATGATATAATAGGATAGAGGATAGGATAGGATAGAGGGTAGGATCGGATAGATAATAGGATAGGGGATTGGATAGAATAGAGGATAGGATAGAGGATAGGATAGGATAGAGGATAGGATCGGATAGAGAATATTATCGGATAGAGGAAACGATATTATAAAGGATAGGATAGGATAGAGGATAGGATAGGATAGAGGATAGGATAGGGTAGAGGATAGGATAGAGAATAGGATAGGATAGAGGATAGGATAGGGTAGAGGATAGGATAGGATAGGATAGAGCATAGGATAGGGTAGAAGATAGGATAGGATTGAGGATAGGATAGGATAGAGGATAGGGTACAGGATTGGATAGGATAGAGGATAGGATAGGATAGATGATAGTATAGGATAGAGGGTAGGATAGGATAGGATAGAAGATAGTATAGGATAGAGGATAGGATAGGACAGAGGGTAGGATAGGATAGAGGATAGGATAGGGTATTGCATAGGATAGAGGACATTGTAGGATAGAGGATCGGATAGGATAGCGCATAGGATCGGATAGAGGATTGGATAGGATTGAGAATAGGATAGGATAGAGGATAGTATAGGATAGAGGATTGGATAGGTTTGAGGATAGAATAGGTTAGAGGATAGGATAGGATAGAGGATATTATAGGATAGATGATAGGATATGATAGAGTATACGGTTATTATAGAGGATAGGATAGGATAGAGGATAGGCTAGAGGATAGGATAGAGGATAGGATCGGATAGATTATAGGATACGATAGAGGATAGGATAGGATAGAGAATATTATAGGATAGAGGATAGGATAGGATAGAGGAAACGATATTATAGAAGATAGGATAGGATAGAGGATAGGATAGGATAGAGGATAGGATAGGATAGAGGATAGGATAGGATAGAGGATAGGATAGGGTAGAGGATAGGATAGAGAATAGGATAGGATAGAGGATAGGATAGGATAGAGGATAGGATCGGATAGAGGATAGGATAGGATAGAGAATAGTATAGGATAGAGGATAGGATAGGATAGAGGAAACGATATTATAGAGGATAGGATAGGATCGAGGATAGGATAGGATAGAGGATAGGATAGGGTAGAGGATAGGATAGAGAATAGGATAGGATAGAGGATAGGATAGGATAGAGGATAGAATAGGGGATTGGATAGGATAGAGGATAGGATAGGATACAGGACAGGATAGGATAGAGGCTAGGATCGGATAGAGGATAGGATAGGATAGAGGATAGGATAGGGTAGAGGATAGGATAGAGAATAGGATAGGGTAGACGATAGGATAGAGAATAGGATAGGATAGAGGATAGGATAGGATAGAGGATAGGATAGGATAGAGAATAGTATAGGATAGAGGATAGGATAGGATAGAGGGTAGGATCGGATAGATAATAGGATCGGGGATTGGATAGAATAGAGGATAGGATAGAGGATAGGATAGGATAGAGGATAGGATCGGATAGAGAATATTATCGGATAGAGGAAACGATATTATAAAGGATAGGATAGGATAGAGGATAGGATAGGATAGAGGATAGGATAGGGTAGAGGATAGGATAGAGAATAGGATAGGATAGAGGATAGGATAGGGTAGAGGATAGGATAGGATAGGATAGAGCATAGGATAGGGTAGAAGATAGGATAGGATTGAGGATAGGATAGGATAGAGGATAGGGTACAGGATTGGATAGGATAGAGGATAGGATAGGATAGATGATAGTATAGGATAGAGGGTAGGATAGGATAGGATAGATGATAGTATAGGATAGAGGATAGGATAGGATTGAGTTTAGGATAGGATAGTGGATAGAATAGGATAGAGCAGACCATAGAGTATAGGATAGAGAATATGATAGGATAGGGTGGAGGATAGGATAGAGAATAGGATAGGATAGAGGATAGGATAGGATAGAGGATAGGATCGGATAGAGGATAGGATCGGATAGATGACAGGATAGGGGATTGGATAGGATAGAGGATAGGATAGGATAGAGGATAGGATAGGGTAGAGGACAGGATAGGGTAGAGGATAGGATAGAGAATAGGATAGGATAGAGGATAGGATAGGATAGAGAATAGGATAGGATAGAGGATAGGATAGGGTAGAGGATAGGATAGAGAATAGGATAGGATAGAGGATAGGATAGGATAGAGGATAGGATCGGATAGAGGATAGGATACGATAGAGGATAGTATAGGATAGAGGATAGGATAGTATAGAGAATAGTATAGGATAAATGATATAATAGGATAGAGGATATGATAGGATAGAGGATAGGAACGGATAGAGGATAGGATAGGGGATTGGATAGGATAGAGGATAGGATAGGGAAGAGGATAGGAACGGATAGAGGATAGGATAGGGGATCGGATAGGATAGAGGATAGGATAGGGTAGAGGATAGGATAGAGAATAGGATTGGGTAGAGGATAGGATAGGGTAGAGGATAGGATAGGGAATAGGATAGGGTAGAGGATAGGATAGGATAGAGGATAGGATCGGATAGATTATAGGATACGATAGAGGATAGGATAGGATAGAGAATATTATAGGATAGAGGATAGGATAGGATAGAGAATAGGATAGGATAGAGGATAGGATAGGATAGAGGATAGGATAGGATAGAGGATAGGATAGGATAGAGGATGGGATAGGATAGAGGATAATATAGGATAGAGTATAGGATAGCATAGAGGATAGGATAGGATAGAGGATAGGATAGGATAGAGGATGGGATAGAGGATAGGATAGGATAGAGGATAGGTTAGGATAGAGGATAGGATACGATAGAGGATAAGGATAGGATAGAGGATAGGATAGGATAGAGGATAGGATAGGATAGAGGATAGGATAGGATAGAGGATAGGATAGGATAGAGGATAGGATAGGATAGAGGATAGGATAGGATAGAGGATAGGATATGATAGAGGATACGATATAGGATTTAATAGGATAGAGGATAGGATACGATAGAGGATAGGATAGGATAGTGGATAGAATAGGATAGAGCAGACCATAGAGTATAGGATAGAGAATATGATAGGATAGATGATAGGATAGGGTGGAGGATAGGATAGAGAATAGGATAGGATAGAGGATAGGATAGGATAGAGGATAGGATCGGATAGAGGATAGGATCGGATAGATGACAGGATAGGGGATTGGATAGGATAGAGGATAGGATAGGATAGAGGATAGGATAGGGTAGAGGACAGGATAGGGTAGAGGATAGGATAGAGAATAGGATAGGATAGAGGATAGGATAGGATAGAGAATAGGATAGGATAGAGGATAGGATAGGGTAGAGGATAGGATAGAGAATAGGATAGGATAGAGGATAGGATAGGATAGAGGATAGGATCGGATAGAGGATAGGATACGATAGAGGATAGTATAGGATAGAGGATAGGATAGTATAGAGAATAGTATAGGATAAATGATATAATAGGATAGAGGATATGATAGGATAGAGGATAGGAACGGATAGAGGATAGGATAGGGGATTGGATAGGATAGAGGATAGGATAGGGAAGAGGATAGGAACGGATAGAGGATAGGATAGGGGATCGGATAGGATAGAGGATAGGATAGGGTAGAGGATAGGATAGAGAATAGGATTGGGTAGAGGATAGGATAGGGTAGAGGATAGGATAGGGAATAGGATAGGGTAGAGGATAGGATAGGATAGAGGATAGGATCGGATAGATTATAGGATACGATAGAGGATAGGATAGGATAGAGAATATTATAGGATAGAGGATAGGATAGGATAGAGAATAGGATAGGATAGAGGATAGGATAGGATAGAGGATAGGATAGGATAGAGGATAGGATAGGATAGAGGATGGGATAGGATAGAGGATAATATAGGATAGAGTATAGGATAGGATAGAGGATAGGATAGGATAGAGGATAGGATAGGATAGAGGATGGGATAGAGGATAGGATAGGATAGAGGATAGGTTAGGATAGAGGATAGGATACGATAGAGGATAAGGATAGGATAGAGGATAGGATAGGATAGAGGATAGGATAGGATAGAGGATAGGATAGGATAGAGGATAGGATAGGATAGAGGATAGGATAGGATAGAGGATAGGATAGGATAGAGGATAGGATAGGATAGAGGATAGGATAGGATAGAGGATAGGATAGGATAGAGGATACGATATAGGATTTAATAGGATAGAGGATAGGATACGATAAAGGAAACGATAGGATAGAGGATAGGATAGGATAGAGAATAGGATAGGATAGAGGATAGGATAGGATAGCGGATAGGATAGGATAGAGGATAGGATAGGATAGGGTAGAGGATAGGATATGATAGAGGATAGGATATAGGATTGGATAGGATAGAGGATAGGATAGGATAGAGGATAGGATAGGATAGAGGATAGGATATGATAGAGGATACGATAGGATAGTGGATAGGATATGATAGAGGATAGGATAGGATAGAGGATAGGATAGGATAGAGGGTAGGATATGATAGAGGATAGGATAGGATAGAGGATAGGATAGGATAGAGGATACGATATAGGATTTAATAGGATAGAGGATAGGATAGGATAGAGGATAGGATAGGATAGAGGATAGGATACGATAGAGGATAAGGATAGGATAGAGGATAGGATAGGATAGAGGATAGGATAGGATAGAGGATAGGATAGGATAGAGGATAGGATAGGATAGAGAATAGGATACGATAGAGGATAAGGATAGGATAGAGGATAGGATAGGATAGAGGATAGGATATGATAGAGGATACGATATAGGATTTAATAGGATAGAGGATAGGATACGATAGAGGATAGGATAGGATAGAGGATAGGATAGGATAGAGAATAGGATACGATAGAGGATAGGATAGCATAGAGGATAGGATAGGATAGAGGATAGGATAGGATAGAGGATAGGATAGGATAGAGGATGGGATAGGATAGAGGATAATATAGGATAGAGGATAGGATAGGATGGAGGATATAATACGATAGAGGATAGGATAGGATAGAGGATATGATACGATAGAGGATAGGATAGGATAGAGGATAGCGTAGGATTGAGGATAGGATAGGATAGAGGATAGGATAGGATAGAGGATAGGATAGGATAGAGGATAGGATAGGATAGAGGATAGGATAGGATAGAGGATAGGATAGGATAGAGAATAGGATAGGATAGAGGATAGGATATAATAGAGGATAGGATAGGATAGAGGATAGGATGCGATAGAGGATAGGATAGGATAGAGGATACGATATAGGATTTAATAGGATAGAGGATAGGATACGATAGAGGATAGGATAGGATAGAGGATAGGATAGGATAGAGGATAGGATAGGATAGAGGATAGGATAGGATAGAGGATAGGATAGGATAGGATAGGATAGAGGATAGGATAGGATAGAGGATAGGATAGGATAGAGGATAGGATAGGATAGGATAGGATAGAGGATAGGATAGGATAGAGGATAGGATACGATAGAGGATATGGATAGGATAGAGAATAGGATGCGATAGAGGATAAGGATAGGATAGAGGATAGGATAGGATAGAGGATAGGATATGATAGAGGATAGGATAGGATAGAGGATAGGATAGGATAGAGGATAGGATAGGATAGAGGATAGGATAGGATAGAGGATAGGATAGGATAGAGAATAGGATAGGATAGAGGATAGGATAGGATAGAGGATAGGATAGGATAGATGATAGGATAGGATAGATGATAGGATAGGATAGAGGATAGGATAGGATAGAGGATACGATATAGGATTTAATAGGATAGAGGATAGGATACGATAGAGGATAGGATATGATAGAGGATAGGATAGGATAGAGGATAGGATAGGATTGAGGATAGGATAGGATAGAGGATAGGCTAGGATAGAGGATAGGATAGGATAGAGGATAGGATAGGATATGATACAGGATAGGATAGGATAGAGGATAGGATAGGATAGAGGATAGGATATGATAGAGGATAGGATATAGGATTGGATAGGATAGAGGATAGGATAGGATAGAGGATAGGATAGGATAGAGGATAGGATATGATAGAGGATAGGATAGGATAGTGGATAGGATATGATAGAGGATAGGATAGGATTGAGGATAGGATAGGATAGAGGATAGGATAGGATAGAGGATAGGATAGGATAGAGGATAGGATAGGATATGATACAGGATAGGATAGGATAGAGGATAGGATAGGATAGAGGATAGGATATGATAGAGGATAGGACATAGGATTGGATAGGATAGAGGATAGGATAGGATAGAGGATAGGATAGGATAGAGGATAGGATACGATAGAGGATAGGATAGGATAGAGGACAGGATAGGATAGAGGATACGATATAGGATTTAATAGGATAGAGGATAGGATACGATAGAGGATAGGATAGGATAGAGGATAGGATATGATAGAGGATAGGATAGGATAGAGGATAGGATAGGATTGAGGATAGGATAGGATAGAGGATAGGATAGGATAGAGGATAGGATAGGATAGAGGATATGATAGCATAGAGGATAGGATAGGATAGAGGATAGGATAGGATAGAGGATAGGATAGGATAGAGGATAGGATACGATAGAGGATAGGATAGGACATGATACAGGATAGGATAGGATAGAGGATAGGATAGGATAGAGGATAGGATATGATAGAGGATAGGATATAGGATTGGATAGGATAGAGGATAGGATAGGATAGAGGATAGGATAGGATAGAGGATAGGATACGATAGAGGATAGGATAGGATAGAGGACAGGATAGGATAGAGGATACGATATAGGATTTAATAGGATAGAGGATAGGATACGATAGAGGATAGGATAGGATAGAGGATAGGATATGATAAAGGATAGGATAGGATAGAGGATAGGATAGGATTGAGGATAGGATAGGATAGAGGATAGGATAGGATAGAGGATAGGATAGGATAGAGGATATGATAGCATAGAGGATAGGATAGGATAGAGGATAGGATAGGATAGAGGATAGGATAGGATAGAGGATAGGATACGATAGAGGATAGGGATAGGATAGAGGACAGGATAGGATAGAGGATACGATATAGGATTTAATAGGATAGAGGATAGGATACGATAGAGGATAGGATAGGATAGAGGATAGGATAGGATAGAGGATAGGATAGGATTGAGGATAGGATAGGATAGGATAGAGGATAGGATAGGATAGAGGATAGGATAGGATAGAGGATAGGATAGGATAGAGGATAGGATAGGATAGAGGATAGGATAGGATAGAGGATAGGATAGGATAGAGGATAGGATAGGATAGAGGATAGGATAGGATAGATGATAGGATAGGATAGAGGGTACGATATAGGATTTAATAGGATAGAGCATAGGATACGATAGAGGATACGATAGGATAGAGGATAGGATAGGATAGAGAATAGGATATGATAGAGGATAGGATATGATAGAGGATAGGATAGGATAGAGGATAGGATAGGATAGAGGATGGGATAGGATAGAGGATAATATACGATAGAGTATAGGATAGGATAGAGGATAGAGGATAGGATAGAGGATAGGATAGGATAGAGGATAGGATAGGATAGAGGATAGGATAGGATAGAGGATAGGATAGGATAGAGGATAGGATAGGATAGAGGATAGGATAGGATAGAGGATAGGATAGGATAGAGGATAGGATAGGATAGAGGATAGGATACGATAGAGGATAGGATAGGATAGAGGATAGGACAGGATAGAGGATAGGATAGGATAGGATAGGATAGACGATAGGATAGGATAGAGGATGGGATAGGATAGAGGATAATATAGGATAGAGGATAGGATAGGATGGAGGATAGGATACGATAGAGGATAGGATAGGATAGAGGATATGATACGATAGAGGATAGGATAGGATAGAGGATACGATATAGGATTTAATAGGATAGAGGATAGGATACGATAGAGGATAGGATAGGATAGAGGATAGGATACAATAGAGGATACGATATAGGATTTAATAGGATAGAGGATAGGATACGATAAAGGATAGGATAGGATAGAGGATAGGATATAGGATTGGATAGGATAGCGGATAGGATAGGATAGGGGATTGGATAGGATAGAGGATAGGATAGGATAGAGGATATGATAGGATAGAGGATAGGATAGGATAGATGATAGGATAGGATAGAGAAAAGGATAGGATAGAGGATAGGATACGATAGAGGATAGGATAGGATAGAGGATACGATATAGGATTTAATAGGATAGATGATAGGATACGATAGAGGATAGGATAGGATAGAGGATAGGATAGGATAGAGGATAGGATAGGATAGAGGATAGGATAGGATAGAGGATAGGATAGGATAGAGGATAGGATAGGATAGAGGATAGGATAGGATAGAGGATAGGATAGGATAGAGGATAGGATAGGATAGAGGATAGGATAGGATAGAGGATAGGATAGGATAGCGGATAGGATAGGATAGAGGATAGGATAGGATAGGGGATAGGATACGATAGAGGATAAGGATAGGATAGAGGATATGATAGGATAGAGGATAGGATATGATAGAGGATACGATAGAGGATATGATAGGATAGAGGATAGGATATGATAGAGGATACGATAGAGGATAGGATACGATAGAGGATAGGATAGGATAGAGGATAGGATAGGATAGAGAATAGGATACGATAGAGGATAGGATAGGATACAGGATAGGATAGGATAGAGGATAGGATAGGATAGAGGATAGGATAGGATAGAGGATAGGATAGGATAGAGGATACGATATAGGATTTAATAGGATAGAGGATAGGATACGATAGAGGATACGATAGGATAGAGGATAGGATAGGATAGAGAATAGGATAGGATAGAGGAAAGGATAGGATAGAGGATAGGATAGGATAGAGGATAGGATACGATAGAGGATAGGATACGATAGAGGATAAGGATAGGATAGAGGATAGGATAGGATAGAGGATAGGATAGGATAGAGGATAGGATAGGATAGAGGATAGGATAGGATAGAGGATAGGATACGATAGAGGATAAGGATAGGATAGAGGATAGGATAGGATAGAGGATAGGATAGAGGATAGGATAGGATAGAGGATAGGATATGATAGAGGATACGATAGAGGATAGGATACGATAGAGGATAGGATAGGATAGAGGATAGGATAGGATAGAGAATAGGATACGATAGAGGATACGATAGGATAGAGGATAGGATAGGATAGAGAATAGGATAGGATAGAGGAAAGGATAGGATAGAGGATAGGATACGATAGAGGATAAGGATAGGATAGAGGATAGGATAGGATAGAGGATAGGATATGATAGAGGATAGGATAGGATAGAGGATAGGATAGGATAGAGGATAGGATAGGATAGAGGATAGGATTGGATAGAGGATAGGATAGGATAGAGGATAGGATAGGATAGAGAATAGGATAGGATAGAGGATAGGATAGGATAGAGGATAGGATAGGATAGATGATAGGATAGGATAGATGATAGGATAGGATAGAGGATAGGATAGGATAGAGGATACGATATAGGATTTAATAGGATAGAGGATAGGATACGATAGAGGATAGGATATGATAGAGGATAGGATAGGATAGAGGATAGGATAGGATTGAGGATAGGATAGGATAGAGGATAGGATAGGATAGAGGATAGGAAAGGATAGAGGATAGGATAGGATATGATACAGGATAGGATAGGATAGAGGATAGGATAGGATAGAGGATAGGATATGATAGAGGATAGGATATAGGATTGGATATTATAGAGGATAGGATAGGATAGAGGATAGGATAGGATAGAGGATAGGATATGATAGAGGATAGGATAGGATAGTGGATAGGATATTATAGAGGATAGGATAGGATTGAGGATAGGATAGGATAGAGGATAGGATAGGATAGAGGATAGGATAGGATAGAGGATAGGATAGGATATGATACAGGATAGGATAGGATAGAGGATAGGATAGGATAGAGGATAGGATATGATAGAGGATAGGATATAGGATTGGATAGGATAGAGGATAGGATAGGATAGAGGATAGGATAGGATAGAGGACAGGATACGATAGAGGATAGGATAGGATAGAGGACAGGATAGGATAGAGGATACGATATAGGATTTAATAGGATAGAGGATAGGATACGATAGAGGATAGGATAGGATAGAGGATAGGATTTGATGGAGGATAGGATAGGATAGAGGATAGGATAGGATTGAGGATAGGATAGGATAGAGGATAGGATAGGATAGAGGATAGGATAGGATAGAGGATATGATAGCATAGAGGATAGGATAGGATAGAGGATAGGATAGGATAGAGGATAGGATATGATAGAGGATAGGATAGGATAGAGGATAGGATAGGATAGAGGATAGGATAGGATAGAGGATAGGATAGGATAGAGGATAGGATAGGATAGAGAATAGGATAGGATAGAGGATAGGATAGGATAGGGGATAGGATAGGATAGATGATAGGATAGGATAGATGATAGGATAGGATACAGGATAGGATAGGATAGAGGATAGGATAGGATAGAGGATAGGATAGGATAGAGAATAGGATAGGATAGAGGATAGGATAGGATAGAGGATAGGATAGGATAGAGGATAGGATAGGATAGAGGATAGGATAGGATAGAGGATAATATAGGATAGAGGATAGGATAGGATAGAGGATAGGATAGGATAGAGGATAGGATAGGATAGAGGATAGGATACGATAGAGGATAGGATAGGATAGAGAATAGGATAGGATAGAGGATAGGATAGGATAGAGGATAGGATAGGATAGAGGATAGGATAGGATAGAGGATAGGATAGGATAGAGGATAATATAGGATAGAGGATAGGATAGGATAGAGGATAGGATAGGATAGAGGATAGGATAGGATAGAGGATAGGATACGATAGAGGATAGGATAGGATAGAGGATCCGATATAGGATTTAATAGGATAGAGGATAGGATACGATAAAGGATAGGATAGGATAGAGGATAGGATAGGATAGAGCATAGGATATAGGATTGGATAGGATAGGGGATAGGATAGGATAGAGGATTGGATAGGATAGGGGATAGGATACGATAGAGGATAGGATAGGATAGAGAATAGGATATAGGATTGGATAGGATAGAGGATAGAATAGGATAGAGGATAGGATAGGATAGATGATAGGATATGATAGAGAATAGGATGGGATAGAGGATAGGATAGGATAGAGGATAGGATAGGATAGGATAGAGGATGGGATAGGATAGAGGATAGGGTAGGATAGAGGATAGGATAGGATAGAGGATAGGATAGGATAGAGGATAGGATAGGATAGAGGATAGGATAGGATAGAGGATAGGATAGGATGGAGGATACGATATAGGATTTAATAGGATAGAGTATAGGATACGATAGAGGATAGGATATGATAGAGGATAGGATAGGATAGAGGATAGGATAGGATAGATGATAGGATAGGATAGAGGATAGGATAGGATAGAGGATAGGATAGGATAGAGGATAGGATAGGATAGAGAATAGGATAGGATAGAGGATAGGATAGGATAGAGGATAGGATAGGATAGAGGATAGGATAGGATAGAGGATAGGATAGGATAGAGGATAATATAGGATAGAGGATAGGATAGGATAGAGGATAGGATAGGATAGAGGATAGGATAGGATAGAGGATAGGATACGATAGAGGATAGGATAGGATAGAGAATAGGATAGGATAGAGGATAGGATAGGATAGAGGATAGGATAGGATAGAGGATAGGATAGGATAGAGGATAGGATAGGATAGAGGATAATATAGGATAGAGGATAGAATAGGATAGAGGATCCGATATAGGATTTAATAGGATAGAGGATAGGATACGATAAAGGATAGGATAGGATAGAGGATAGGATAGGATAGAGAATAGGATATAGGATTGGATAGGATAGAGGATAGAATAGGATAGAGGATAGGATAGGATAGAGCATAGGATATAGGATTGGATAGGATAGGGGATAGGATAGGATAGAGGATTGGATAGGATAGGGGATAGGATACGATAGAGGATAGGATAGGATAGAGAATAGGATATAGGATTGGATAGGATAGAGGATAGAATAGGATAGAGGATAGGATAGGATAGATGATAGGATATGATAGAGAATAGGATGGGATAGAGGATAGGATAGGATAGAGGATAGGATAGGATAGGATAGAGGATGGGATAGGATAGAGGATAGGGTAGGATAGAGGATAGGATAGGATAGAGGATAGGATAGGATAGAGGATAGGATAGGATAGAGGATAGGATAGGATAGAGGATAGGATAGGATGGAGGATACGATATAGGATTTAATAGGATAGAGTATAGGATACGATAGAGGATAGGATATGATAGAGGATAGGATAGGATAGAGGATAGGATAGGATAGAGGATAGGGTAGGATAGAGGATAGGATAGGATAGAGGATAGGATAGGATAGAGGATAGGATAGGATAGAGGATAGGATAGGATAGAGGATAGGATAGGATGGAGGATACGATATAGGATTTAATAGGATAGAGTATAGGATACGATAGAGGATAGGATATGATAGAGGATAGGATAGGATAGAGGATAGGATAGGATAGATGATAGGATAGGATAGAGGATAGGATAGGATAGAGGATAGGATAGGATAGAGGATAGGATAGGATAGAGAATAGGATAGGATAGAGGATAGGATAGGATAGAGGATAGGATAGGATAGAGGATAGGATAGGATAGAGGATAGGATAGGATAGAGGATAATATAGGATAGAGGATAGGATAGGATAGAGGATAGGATAGGATAGAGGATAGGATAGGATAGAGGATAGGATACGATAGAGGATAGGATAGGATAGAGAATAGGATAGGATAGAGGATAGGATAGGATAGAGGATAGGATAGGATAGAGGATAGGATAGGATAGAGGATAGGATAGGATAGAGGATAATATAGGATAGAGGATAGAATAGGATAGAGGATCCGATATAGGATTTAATAGGATAGAGGATAGGATACGATAAAGGATAGGATAGGATAGAGGATAGGATAGGATAGAGAATAGGATATAGGATTGGATAGGATAGAGGATAGAATAGGATAGAGGATAGGATAGGATAGAGCATAGGATATAGGATTGGATAGGATAGGGGATAGGATAGGATAGAGGATTGGATAGGATAGGGGATAGGATACGATAGAGGATAGGATAGGATAGAGAATAGGATATAGGATTGGATAGGATAGAGGATAGAATAGGATAGAGGATAGGATAGGATAGATGATAGGATATGATAGAGAATAGGATGGGATAGAGGATAGGATAGGATAGAGGATAGGATAGGATAGGATAGAGGATGGGATAGGATAGAGGATAGGGTAGGATAGAGGATAGGATAGGATAGAGGATAGGATAGGATAGAGGATAGGATAGGATAGAGGATAGGATAGGATAGAGGATAGGATAGGATGGAGGATACGATATAGGATTTAATAGGATAGAGTATAGGATACGATAGAGGATAGGATATGATAGAGGATAGGATAGGATAGAGGATAGGATAGGATAGAGGATAGGATAGGATAGGATAGAGGATGGGATAGGATAGAGGATAGGGTAGGATAGAGGATAGGATAGGATAGAGGATAGGATAGAGGATAGGATAGGATAGAGGATAGGATAGGATAGAGGATAGGATAGGATAGAGGATAGGATAGGATGGAGGATACGATATAGGATTTAATAGGATAGAGTATAGGATACGATAGAGGATAGGATATGATAGAGGATAGGATAGGATAGAGGATAGGATAGGATAGATGATAGGATAGGATAGAGGATAGGATAGGATAGAGGATAGGATAGGATAGAGGATAGGATAGGATAGAGAATAGGATAGGATAGAGGATAGGATAGGATAGAGGATAGGATAGGATAGAGGATAGGATAGGATAGAGGATAGGATAGGATAGAGGATAATATAGGATAGAGGATAGTATAGGATAGAGGATAGGATAGGATAGAGGATAGGATAGGATAGAGGATAGGATACGATAGAGGATAGGATAGGATAGAGAATAGGATAGGATAGAGGATAGGATAGGATAGAGGATAGGATAGAGGATAGGATAGGATAGAGGATAGGATAGGATAGAGGATAGGATAGGATAGAGGATAATATAGGATAGAGGATAGGATAGGATAGAGGATCCGATATAGGATTTAATAGGATAGAGGATAGGATACGATAAAGGATAGGATAGGATAGAGGATAGGATAGGATAGAGAATAGGATATAGGATTGGATAGGATAGAGGATAGAATAGGATAGAGGATAGGATAGGATAGAGGATAGGATATGATACAGGATAGGATAGGATAGAGGATAGGATAGGATAGAGGATAGGATAGGATAGAGGATAGGTTAGGATAGAGGATAGGATAGGATAGAGGATAGGATAGGATAGAGGATAGGATAGGATAGAGGATAGGATAGGATAGAGGATAATATAGGATAGAGGATAGGATAGGATACAGGATAGGATAGGATAGAGGATAGGATAGGATAGAGGATAGGATAGGATAGAGGATAGGATAGGATAGAGGATAGGATAGGATAGAGGATAGGATAGGATAGAGGATAGGATAGGATAGAGGATAGGATAGGATAGAGGATAGGATAGGATAGAGGATAGGATAGGATAGAGGATAGGATAGGATAGAGGATAGGATAGGATAGAGGATAGGATAGGATAGAGGATGGGATAGGATAGAGGATAATATAGGATAGAGGATAGGATAGGATGGAGGATAGGATACGATAGAGGATAGGATAGGATAGAGGATATGATACGATAGAGGATATGATAGGATAGACGATACGATATAGGATTTAATAGGATAGAGTATAGGATACGATAGAGGATAGGATATGATAGAGGATAGGATAGGATAGAGGATAGGATAGGATAGAGGATAGGATAGGATAGGATAGAGGATGGGATAGGATAGAGGATAGGGTAGGATAGAGGATAGGATAGGATAGAGGATAGGATAGGATAGAGGATAGGATAGGATAGAGGATAGGATAGGATAGAGGATAGGATAGGATGGAGGATACGATATAGGATTTAATAGGATAGAGTATAGGATACGATAGAGGATAGGATATGATAGAGGATAGGATAGGATAGAGGATAGGATAGGATAGATGATAGGATAGGATAGAGGATAGGATAGGATAGATGATAGGATATGATAGAGAATAGGATGGGATAGAGGATAGGATAGGATAGAGGATAGGATAGGATAGGATAGAGGATGGGATAGGATAGAGGATAGGGTAGGATAGAGGATAGGATAGGATAGAGGATAGGATAGGATAGAGGATAGGATAGGATAGAGGATAGGATAGGATAGAGGATAGGATAGGATGGAGGATACGATATAGGATTTAATAGGATAGAGTATAGGATACGATAGAGGATAGGATATGATAGAGGATAGGATAGGATAGAGGATAGGATAGGATAGAGGATAGGATAGGATAGGATAGAGGATGGGATAGGATAGAGGATAGGGTAGGATAGAGGATAGGATAGGATAGAGGATAGGATAGGATAGAGGATAGGATAGGATAGAGGATAGGATAGGATAGAGGATAGGATAGGATGGAGGATACGATATAGGATTTAATAGGATAGAGTATAGGATACGATAGAGGATAGGATATGATAGAGGATAGGATAGGATAGAGGATAGGATAGGATAGATGATAGGATAGGATAGAGGATAGGATAGGATAGAGGATAGGATAGGATAGAGGATAGGATAGGATAGAGAATAGGATAGGATAGAGGATAGGATAGGATAGAGGATAGGATAGGATAGAGGATAGGATAGGATAGAGGATAGGATAGGATAGAGGATAATATAGGATAGAGGATAGTATAGGATAGAGGATAGGATAGGATAGAGGATAGGATAGGATAGAGGATAGGATACGATAGAGGATAGGATAGGATAGAGAATAGGATAGGATAGAGGATAGGATAGGATAGAGGATAGGATAGGATAGAGGATAGGATAGGATAGAGGATAGGATAGGATAGAGGATAATATAGGATAGAGGATAGGATAGGATAGAGGATCCGATATAGGATTTAATAGGATAGAGGATAGGATACGATAAAGGATAGGATAGGATAGAGGATAGGATAGGATAGAGAATAGGATATAGGATTGGATAGGATAGAGGATAGAATAGGATAGAGGATAGGATAGGATAGAGGATAGGATATGATACAGGATAGGATAGGATAGAGGATAGGATAGGATAGAGGATAGGATAGGATAGAGGATAGGTTAGGATAGAGGATAGGATAGGATAGAGGATAGGATAGGATAGAGGATAGGATAGGATAGAGGATAGGATAGGATAGAGGATAATATAGGATAGAGGATAGGATAGGATACAGGATAGGATAGGATAGAGGATAGGATATGATAGAGAATAGGATGGGATAGAGGATAGGATAGGATAGAGGATAGGATAGGATAGGATAGAGGATGGGATAGGATAGAGGATAGGATAGGATGGAGGATACGATATAGGATTTAATAGGATAGAGTATAGGATACGATAGAGGATAGGATATGATAGAGGATAGGATAGGATAGAGGATAGGATAGGATAGATGATAGGATAGGATAGAGGATAGGATAGGATAGAGGATAGGATAGGATAGAGGATAGGATAGGATAGAGAATAGGATAGGATAGAGGATAGGATAGGATAGAGGATAGGATAGGATACAGGATAGGATAGGATAGAGGATAGGATAGGATAGAGGATAATATAGGATAGAGGATAGTATAGGATAGAGGATAGGATAGGATAGAGGATAGGATAGGATAGAGGATAGGATACGATAGAGGATAGGATAGGATAGAGAATAGGATAGGATAGAGGATAGGATAGGATAGAGGATAGGATAGGATAGAGGATAGGATAGGATAGAGGATAGGATAGGATAGAGGATAATATAGGATAGAGGATAGGATAGGATAGAGGATCCGATATAGGATTTAATAGGATAGAGGATAGGATACGATAAAGGATAGGATAGGGTAGAGGATAGGATAGGATAGAGAATAGGATATAGGATTGGATAGGATAGAGGATAGAATAGGATAGAGGATAGGATAGGATAGAGGATAGGATATGATACAGGATAGGATAGGATAGAGGATAGGATAGGATAGAGGATAGGATAGGATAGAGGATAGGTTAGGATAGAGGATAGGATAGGATAGAGGATAGGATAGGATAGAGGATAGGATAGGATAGAGGATAGGATAGGATAGAGGATAATATAGGATAGAGGATAGGATAGGATACAGGATAGGATAGGATAGAGGATAGGATAGGATAGAGGATAGGATAGGATAGAGGATAGGATAGGATAGAGGATAGGATAGGATAGAGGATAGGATAGGATAGAGGATAGGATAGGATAGAGGATGGGATAGGATAGAGGATAATATAGGATAGAGGATAGGATAGGATGGAGGATAGGATACGATAGAGGATAGGATAGGATAGAGGATATGATACGATAGAGGATACGATAGGATAGACGATACGATATAGGATTTAATAGGATAGAGTATAGGATACGATAGAGGATAGGATATGATAGAGGATAGGATAGGATAGAGGATAGGATAGGATTGAGGATAGGATAGGATAGAGGATAGGATAGGATAGAGGATAGGATAGGATAGAGGATAGGATAGGATAGAGGATAGGATAGGATGGAGAATAGGATAGGATAGAGGATAGGATTGGATAGTGGATAGGATAGGATAGAGGATAGGATACGATAGAGGATAGGATAGGATAGAGGATACGATATAGGATTTAATAGGATAGAGGATAGGATACGATAGAGGATAGGATAGGATAGAGGATAGGATAGGATAGAGGATAGGATAGGATAGAGGATAGGATAGGATATAATAGGATAGAGGATAGGATAGGATAGAGGATAGGATACGATAGAGGATAAGGATAGGATAGAGGATAGGATAGGATAGAGGATAGGATATGATAGAGGATAGGATAGGATAGAGGATAGGATAGGATAGAGGATAGGATAGGATAGAGGATAGGATAGGATAGAGGATAGGATAGGATAGAGGATAGGATAGGATAGAGGATAGGATAGGATAGAGGATAATATAGGATAGAGGATAGGATAGGATACAGGATAATATAGGATAGAGGATAGGATAGGATAGAGGATAGGATAGGATAGAGGATAGGATAGGATAGAGGATAGGATACGATAGAGAATAGGATAGGATAGAGGATCCGATATAGGATTTAATAGGATATAGGATAGGATACGATAAAGGATAGGATAGGATAGAGGATAGGATAGGATAGAGAATAGGATATAGGATTGGATAGGATAGCGGATAGGATAGGATAGAGGATTGGATAGGATAGGGGATAGGATACGATAGAGGATAGGATAGGATAGAGAATAGGATATAGGATTGGATAGGATAGAGGATAGAATAGGATAGAGGATAGGATAGGATAGAGGATAGGATATGATACAGGATAGGATAGGATAGAGGATAGGATAGGATAGAGGATAGGATAGGATACAGGATAGGATAGGATAGAGGATAGGATATGATAGAGGATAGGATAGGATACAGGATAGGATAGGATAGAGAATAGGATGGGATAGAGGATAGGATAGGATAGAGGATAGGATAGGATAGAGGATAGGATAGGATAGAGGATGGGATAGGATAGAGGATAGGATAGGATAGAGGATTGGATAGGATAGAGGATAGGATAGAGAATAGGATAGAGGATAGGATAGGATAGAGGATAGGATAGGATAGAGGATAGGATAGGATAGAGGATAGGATAGGATAGAGGATAGGATAGGATAGAGGATGGGATAGGATAGAGGATAATATAGGATAGAGGATAGGATAGGATGGAGGATAGGATACGATAGAGGATAGGATAGGATAGAGGATATGATACGATAGAGGATAGGATAGGATAGAGGATACGATATAGGATTTAATAGGATAGAGGATAGGATACGATAGAGGATAGGATAGGATAGAGGATAGGATAGGATAGAGGATAGGATAGGATAGAGGATAGGATAGGATAGAGGATAGGATAGGATAGAGGATAGGATAGGATAGAGGATAGGATAGGATAGAGGATAGGATAGGATAGAGGATAGGATAGGATAGAGGATAGGATAGGATAGAGGATAGGATAGGATAGAGGATAGGATAGGATAGAGGATAGGATAGGATAGAGGATAGGATAGGATAGAGGATAGGATAGGATAGAGGATAGGATAGGATAGAGGATAGGATAGGATAGAGGATAGGATAGGATAGAGGATAGGATAGGATAGAGGATAGGATAGGATAGAGGATAGGATAGGATAGAGGATAGGATAGGATAGAGGATAGGATAGGATAGAGGATAGGATAGGATAGAGGATAGGATAGGATAGAGGATAGGATAGGATAGAGGATAGGATAGGATAGAGGATAGGATAGGATAGAGGATAGGATAGGATAGATGATGGGATAGGATAGAGGATAGGATAGGATAGAGGATAGGATAGGATAGAGGATAGGATAGGATACAGGATAATATAGGATAGAGGATAGGATAGGATAGAGGATAGGATAGGATAGAGGATAGGATAGGATAGAGGATAGGATAGGATAGAGGATAGGATAGGATAGAGGATCCGATATAGGATTTAATAGGATAGAGGATAGGATACGATAAAGGATAGGATAGGATAGAGGATAGGATAGGATAGAGCATAGGATATAGGATTGGATAGGATAGGGGATAGGATAGGATAGAGGATTGGATAGGATAGGGGATAGGATACGATAGAGGATAGGATAGGATAGAGAATAGGATATAGGATTGGATAGGATAGAGGATAGAATAGGATAGAGGATAGGATAGGATAGATGATAGGATATGATAGAGAATAGGATGGGATAGAGGATAGGATAGGATAGAGGATAGGATAGGATAGGATAGAGGATGGGATAGGATAGAGGATAGGGTAGGATAGAGGATAGGATAGGATAGAGGATAGGATAGGATAGAGGATAGGATAGGATAGAGGATAGGATAGGATAGAGGATAGGATAGGATAGAGAATAGGATACGATAGAGGATAGGATAGGATAGAGGATAGGATAGGATAGAGGATAGGATAGGATAGAGGATGGGATAGGATAGAGGATAATATAGGATAGAGGATAGGATAGGATGGAGGATAGGATACGATAGAGGATAGGATAGGATAGAGGATATGATACGATAGAGGATAGGATAGGATAGAGGATACGATATAGGATTTAATAGGATAGAGGATAGGATACGATAGAGGATAGGATAGGATAGAGGATAGGATAGGATAGAGGATAGGATATTATACAGGATAGGATAGGATAGAGGATAGGATAGGATAGAGGATAGGATAGGATAGAGGATAGGATAGGATAGAGGATAGGATAGGATAGAGGATAGGATAGGATAGAGGATAGGATAGGATAGAGGATAGGATAGGATAGAGGATAGGACACGATAGAGGATAAGGATAGGATAGATGATAGGATAGGATAGAGGATAGGATATGATAGAGGATACGATAGAGGATAGGATACGATAGAGGATAGGATAGGATAGAGGATAGGATAGGATAGAGAATAGGATAGGATAGAGGATGGGATAGGATAGAGGATAATATAGGATAGAGGATAGGATAGGATGGAGGATAGGATACGATAGAGGATAGGATAGGATAGAGGATATGATACGATAGAGGATAGGATAGGATAGAGGATACGATATAGGATTTAATAGGATAGAGGATAGGATACGATAGAGGATAGGATAGGATAGAGGATAGGATAGGATAGAGGATAGGATAGGATAGAGGATAGGATAGGATAGAGGATAGGATAGGATAGAGGATAGGATATGATAGAGGATAGGATAGGATAGAGGATAGGATAGGATAGAGGATAGGATAGGATAGAGGATAGGATAGGATAGAGGATAGGATAGGATAGAGGATAGGATAGGATAGGATAGAGGATAGGATAGGATAGAGGATAGGATAGCATAGAGGATAGGATAGGATAGAGGATAGGACACGATAGAGGATAAGGATAGGATAGATGATAGGATAGGATAGAGGATAGGATATGATAGAGGATACGATAGAGGATAGGATACGATAGAGGATAGGATAGGATAGAGGATAGGATAGGATAGAGAATAGGATACGATAGAGGATAGGATAGGATAGAGGATAGGATAGGATAGAGGATAGGATAGGATAGAGGATGGGATAGGATAGAGGATAATATAGGATAGAGGATAGGATAGGATGGAGGATAGGATACGATAGAGGATAGGATAGGATAGAGGATATGATACGATAGAGGATAGGATAGGATAGAGGATACGATATAGGATTTAATAGGATAGAGGATAGGATACGATAGAGGATAGGATAGGATAGAGGATAGGATAGGATAGAGGATAGGATAGGATAGAGGATAGGATAGGATAGAGGATAGGATAGGATAGAGGATAGGATAGGATAGAGGATAGGATAGGATAGAGGATAGGATAGGATAGAGGATAGGATAGGATAGAGGATAGGATAGGATAGAGGATAGGATAGGATAGAGGATAGGATAGGATAGAGGATAGGATAGGATAGAGGATAGGATAGGATAGAGGATAGGATAGGATAGAGGATAGGATAGGATAGAGGATAGGATAGGATAGAGGATAGGATAGGATAGAGGATAGGATAGGATAGAGGATAGGATAGGATAGAGGATAGGATAGGATAGAGGATAGGATAGGATAGAGGATAGGATAGGATAGAGGATAGGATAGGATAGAGGATAGGATAGGATAGAGGATAGGATAGGATAGAGGATAGGATAGGATAGAGGATAGGATAGGATAGAGGATAGGATAGGATAGAGGATAGGATAGGATAGAGGATAGGATAGGATAGAGGATAGGATAGGATAGAGGATAGGATAGGATAGAGGATAGGATAGGATAGAGGATAGGATAGGATAGAGGATAGGATAGGATAGAGGATAGGATAGGATAGAGGATAGGATAGGATAGAGGATAGGATAGGATAGAGGATAGGATAGGATAGAGGATAGAGGATAGGATAGGATAGAGGATAGGATAGGATAGAGGATAGGACAGGATAGAGGATACGATATAGGATTTAATGGGATAGAGGATAGGATACGATAGAGGATACGATAGGATAGAGGATAGGATAGGATAGAGGATAGGATAGGATAGAGGATAGGATAGGATAGAGGATAGGATAGGATAGAGGATAGGATAGGATAGAGGATAGGATACGATAGAGGATACGATAGGATAGAGGATAGGATAGGATAGAGAATATAATAGGATAGAGGAAAGAATAGGATAGAGGATAGGATAGGATAGAGGAGAGGATACGATAAAGGATAAGGATAGGATAGAAGATAGGATAGGATAGAAGATAGGATAGGATAGAGGATAGGATAGGATAGAGGATAGGATAGGATAGAGGATAGGATACGATAGAGGATAAGGATAGGATAGAGGATAGGATAGGATAGAGGATAGGATATGATAGAGGATACGCTAGAGGATAGGATACGATAGAGGATAGGATAGGATAGAGGATAGGATAGGATAGAGGATAGGATAGGATAGAGGATACGATAGGATAGAGGATAGGATAGGATAGAGGATAGGATAGGATAGAGGATGGGATAGGATAGAGGATAGGATAGGATAGAGGATACGATATAGGATTTAATAGGATAGGATAGAGGATAGGATAGGATAGAGGATAGGATACGATAGAGGATAAGGATAGGATAGAGGATAGGATAGGATAGAGGATAGGATAGGATAGAGGATAGGATAGGATAGAGGATAGGATAGGATAGGATAGAGGATAGGATAGGATAGAGGATAGGATAGGATAGAGGATAGGATAGGATAGAGGATAGGATAGGATAGGATAGAGGATAGGATAGGATAGAGGATAGGATAGGATAGAGGATAGGATAGGATAGAGGATAGGATAGGATAGAGGATAGGATAGGATAGAGGATAATATAGGATAGAGGATAGGATAGGATACAGGATAATATAGGATAGAGGATAGGATAGGATAGAGGATAGGATAGGATAGAGGATAGGATAGGATAGAGGATAGGATACGATAGAGGATAGGATAGGATAGAGGATAGGATAGGATAGAGGATAGGATAGGATAGAGGATAGGATAGGATAGAGGATAGGATAGGATAGAGGATAGGATAGGATAGAGGATAGGATAGGATAGGATAGAGGATAGGATAGGATAGAGGATAGGATAGCATAGAGGATAGGATAGGATAGAGGATAGGACACGATAGAGGATAAGGATAGGATAGATGATAGGATAGGATAGAGGATAGGATATGATAGAGGATACGATAGAGGATAGGATACGATAGAGGATAGGATAGGATAGAGGATAGGATAGGATAGAGAATAGGATACGATAGAGGATAGGATAGGATAGAGGATAGGATAGGATAGAGGATAGGATAGGATAGAGGATGGGATAGGATAGAGGATAATATAGGATAGAGGATAGGATAGGATGGAGGATAGGATACGATAGAGGATAGGATAGGATAGAGGATATGATACGATAGAGGATAGGATAGGATAGAGGATACGATATAGGATTTAATAGGATAGAGGATAGGATACGATAGAGGATAGGATAGGATAGAGGATAGGATAGGATAGAGGATAGGATAGGATAGAGGATAGGATAGGATAGAGGATAGGATAGGATAGAGGATAGGATAGGATAGAGGATAGGATAGGATAGAGGATAGGATAGGATAGAGGATAGGATAGGATAGAGGATAGGATAGGATAGAGGATAGGATAGGATAGAGGATAGGATAGGATAGAGGATAGGATAGGATAGAGGATAGGATAGGATAGAGGATAGGATAGGATAGAGGATAGGATAGGATAGAGGATAGGATAGGATACAGGATAGGATAGGATAGAGGATAGGATAGGATAGAGGATAGGATAGGATAGAGGATAGGATAGGATAGAGGATAGGATAGGATAGAGGATAGGATAGGATAGAGGATAGGATAGGATAGAGGATAGGATAGGATAGAGGATAGGATAGGATAGAGGATAGGATAGGATAGAGGATATTATAGGATAGAGGATAGGATAGGATAGAGGATAGGATAGGATAGAGGATAGGATAGGATAGAGGATAGGATAGGATAGAGGATAGGATAGGATAGAGGATAGGATAGGATAGAGGATAGGATAGGATAGAGGATAGGATAGGATAGAGGATAGGATAGGATAGAGGATAGGATAGGATAGAGGATAGGATAGGATAGAGGATAGGATAGGATAGAGGATAGGATAGGATAGAGGATAGAGGATAGGATAGGATAGAGGATAGGATAGGATAGAGGATAGGACAGGATAGAGGATACGATATAGGATTTAATGGGATAGAGGATAGGATACGATAGAGGATACGATAGGATAGAGGATAGGATAGGATAGAGGATAGGATAGGATAGAGGATAGGATAGGATAGAGGATAGGATAGGATAGAGGATAGGATAGGATAGAGGATAGGATAGGATAGAGGATAGGATACGATAGAGGATACGATAGGATAGAGGATAGGATAGGATAGAGAATATAATAGGATAGAGGAAAGAATAGGATAGAGGATAGGATAGGATAGAGGAGAGGATACGATAAAGGATAAGGATAGGATAGAAGATAGGATAGGATAGAAGATAGGATAGGATAGAGGATAGGATAGGATAGAGGATAGGATAGGATAGAGGATAGGATACGATAGAGGATAAGGATAGGATAGAGGATAGGATAGGATAGAGGATAGGATATGATAGAGGATACGCTAGAGGATAGGATACGATAGAGGATAGGATAGGATAGAGGATAGGATAGGATAGAGGATAGGATAGGATAGAGGATACGATAGGATAGAGGATAGGATAGGATAGAGGATAGGATAGGATAGAGGATGGGATAGGATAGAGGATAGGATAGGATAGAGGATACGATATAGGATTTAATAGGATAGGATAGAGGATAGGATAGGATAGAGGATAGGATACGATAGAGGATAAGGATAGGATAGAGGATAGGATAGGATAGAGGATAGGATAGGATAGAGGATAGGATAGGATAGAGGATAGGATAGGATAGGATAGAGGATAGGATAGGATAGAGGATAGGATAGGATAGAGGATACGATAGGATAGAGGATAGGATAGGATAGGATAGAGGATAGGATAGGATAGAGGATAGGATAGGATAGAGGATAGGATAGGATAGAGGATAGGATAGGATAGAGGATAGGATAGGATAGAGGATAATATAGGATAGAGGATAGGATAGGATACAGGATAATATAGGATAGAGGATAGGATAGGATAGAGGATAGGATAGGATAGAGGATAGGATAGGATAGAGGATAGGATACGATAGAGAATAGGATAGGATAGAGGATCCGATATAGGATTTAATAGGATATAGGATAGGATACGATAAAGGATAGGATAGGATAGAGGATAGGATAGGATAGAGAATAGGATATAGGATTGGATAGGATAGCGGATAGGATAGGATAGAGGATTGGATAGGATAGGGGATAGGATACGATAGAGGATAGGATAGGATAGAGAATAGGATATAGGATTGGATAGGATAGAGGATAGAATAGGATAGAGGATAGGATAGGATAGAGGATAGGATATGATACAGGATAGGATAGGATAGAGGATAGGATAGGATAGAGGATAGGATAGGATACAGGATAGGATAGGATAGAGGATAGGATATGATAGAGGATAGGATAGGATACAGGATAGGATAGGATAGAGGATAGGATAGGATAGAGGATAGGATACGATAGAGGATACGATAGGATAGAGGATAGGATAGGATAGAGAATATAATAGGATAGAGGAAAGGTTAGGATAGAGGATAGGATAGGATAGAGGATAGGATACGATAGAGGATAAGGATAGGATAGAGGATAGGATAGGATAGAGGATAGGATAGGATAGAGGATAGGATAGGATAGAGGATAGGATAGGATAGAGGATAGGATACGATAAAGGATAAGGATAGGATAGAGGATAGGATAGGATAGAGGATAGGATATGATAGAGGATACGATAGAGGATAGGATACGATAGAGGATAGGATAGGATAGAGGATAGGATAGGATAGAGAATAGGATACGATAGAGGATACGATAGGATAGAGGATAGGATAGGATAGAGAATAGGATAGGATAGAGGAAAGGATAGGATAGAGGATAGGATAGGATAGAGGATAGGATAGGATAGAGGATGGGATAGGATAGAGGATAATATAGGATAGAGGATAGGATAGGATAGAGGATAGGATAGGATAGAGGATAGGATAGGATAGAGGATAGGATAGGATAGAGGATAGGATAGGATAGAGGATAGGATAGGATAGAGGATAGGATAGGATAGAGGATAGGATAGGATAGAGGATAGGATAGGATAGAGGATAGGATAGGATAGAGGATAGGATAGGATAGAGGATAGGATAGGATAGAGGATAGGACAGGATAGAGGATACGATATAGTATTTAATAGGATAGAGGATAGGATACGATAGAGGATACGATAGGATAGAGGATAGGATAGGATATAGAATAGGATAGGATAGAGGAAAGGATAGGATAGAGGATAGGATAGGATAGAGGATAGGATAGGATAGAGGATGGGATAGGATAGAGGATAATATAGGATAGAGGATAGGATAGGATAGAGGATAGGATAGGATAGAGGATAGGATAGGATAGAGAATAGGATATGATAGAGGATAGGATAGGATAGAGGATAGGATAGGATAGAGGATAGGATAGGATAGAGGATGGGATAGGATAGAGGATAGGATAGGATAGAGGATACGATATAGGATTTAATAGGATAGGATAGAGGATAGGATAGGATAGAGGATAGGATACGATAGAGGATAAGGATAGGATAGAGGATAGGATAGGATAGAGGATAGGATAGGATAGAGGATAGGATAGGATAGAGGATAGGATAGGATAGGATAGAGGATAGGATAGGATAGAGGATAGGATAGGATAGAGGATAGGATAGGATAGAGGATAGGATAGGATAGAGGATAGGATAGGATAGAGGATAGGATAGGATAGAGGATAGGATAGGATAGAGGATAGGATAGGATAGAGGATAGGATAGGATAGAGGATAGGATAGGATAGAGGATAGGATAGGATAGAGGATAGGATAGGATAGAGGATAGGATAGGATAGAGGATAGGATAGGATAGAGGATAATATAGGATAGAAGATAGGATAGGATAGAGGATAATATAGGATAGAGGATAGGATAGGATAGAGAATAGGATAGGATAGAGGATCCGATATAGGATTTAATAGGATATAGGATAGGATACGATAAAGGATAGGATAGGATAGAGGATAGGATAGGATAGAGAATAGGATATAGTATTGGATAGGATAGCGGATAGGATAGGATAGAGGATTGGATAGGATAGGGGATAGGATACGATAGAGGATAGGATAGGATAGAGAATAGGATATAGGATTGGATAGGATAGAGGATAGAATAGGATAGAGGATAGGATAGGATAGAGGATAGGATATGATACAGGATAGGATAGGATAGAGGATAGGATAGGATAGAGGATAGGATAGGATACAGGATAGGATAGGATAGAGGATAGGATAGGATAGAGGATAGGATAGGATAGAGGATAGGATAGGATAGGGGATGGGATAGGATAGAGGATAGGATAGGATAGGATAGAGGATAGGATAGAGGATAGGATAGGATAGAGGATAGGATAGGATAGAGGATAGGATAGGATAGAGGATACGATATAGGATTTAATAGGATTGAGGATAGGATACGATAGAGGATACGATAGGATAGAGGATAGGATAGGATAGAGAATAGGATAGGATAGAGGAAAGGATAGGATAGAGGATAGGACAGGATAGAGGATAGGATAGGATAGAGGATGGGATAGGATAGAGGATAATATAGGATAGAGGATAGGATAGGATAGAGGATAGGATAGGATAGAGGATAGGATAGGATAGAGGATAGGATAGGATAGAGGATAGGATAGGATAGAGGATAGGATAGGATAGAGGATAGGATAGGATAGAGGATAGGATAGGATAGAGGATAGGATAGGATAGAGGATAGGATAGGATAGAGGATAGGATAGGATAGAGGATAGGATAGGATAGAGGATAGGATAGGATAGAGGATAGGATAGGATAGAGGATAAGATAGGATAGAGGATAGGATAGGATAGAGGATAGGATATGATAGAGGATAGGATGCGATAGAGGATACGATAGGATAGAGGATAGGATAGGATAGAGAATATAATAGGATAGAGGAAAGGATAGGATAGAGGATAGGATAGGATAGAGGATAGGATACGATAGAGGATAAGGATAGGATAGAGGATAGGATAGGATAGAGGATAGGATGGGATAGAGGATAGGATAGGATAGAGGATAGGATAGGATAGAGGATAGGATACGATAGAGGATAAGGATAGGATAGAGGATAGGATAGGATAGAGGATAGGATATGATAGAGGATACGATAGAGGATAGGATACGATAGAGGATAGGATAGGATAGAGGATAGGATAGGATAGAGAATAGGATACGATAGAGGATACGATAGGATAGAGGATAGGATAGGATAGAGAATAGGATAGGATAGAGGAAAGGATAGGATAGAGGATAGGATAGGATAGAGGATAGGATAGGATAGAGGATGGGATAGGATAGAGGATAATATAGGATAGAGGATAGGATATGATAGAGGATAGGATAGGATAGAGGATAGGATAGGATAGAGGATAGGATAGGATAGAGGATAGGATAGGATAGAGGATAGGATAGGATAGAGGATAGGATAGGATAGAGGATAGGATAGGATAGAGGATAGGATAGGATAGAGGATAGGATAGGATAGAGGATAGGATAGGATAGAGGATAGGATAGGATAGAGGATAGGATAGGATAGAGGATAGGATAGGATAGAGGATAGGATAGGATAGAGGATAGGATAGGATAGAGGATAGAGGATAGGAAAGGATAGAGGATAGGATAGGATAGAGGATAGGATAGGATAGAGGATAGGACAGGATAGAGGATACGATATAGGATTTAATAGGATAGAGGATAGGATACGATAGAGGATACGATAGGATAGAGGATAGGATAGGATATAGAATAGGATAGGATAGAGGAAAGGATAGGATAGAGGATAGGATAGGATAGAGGATAGGATAGGATAGAGGATGGGATAGGATAGAGGATAATATAGGATAGAGGATAGGATAGGATAGAGGATAGGATAGGATAGAGGATAGGATAGGATAGAGAATAGGATATGATAGAGGATAGGATAGGATAGAGGATAGGATAGGATAGAGGATAGGATAGGATAGAGGATGGGATAGGATAGAGGATAGGATAGGATAGAGGATAGGATAGGATAGAGAATAGGATACGATAGAGGATACGATAGGATAGAGGATAGGATAGGATAGAGAATAGGATAGGATAGAGGAAAGGATAGGATAGAGGATAGGATAGGATAGAGGATAGGATAGGATAGAGGATGGGATAGGATAGAGGATAATATAGGATAGAGGATAGGATAGGATAGAGGATAGGATAGGATAGAGGATAGGATAGGATAGAGGATAGGATAGGATAGAGGATAGGATAGGATAGAGGATAGGATAGGATAGAGGATAGGATAGGATAGAGGATAGGATAGGATAGAGGATAGGATAGGATAGAGGATAGGATAGGATAGAGGATAGGATAGGATAGAGGAGAGGATAGGATAGAGGATAGGATAGGATAGAGGATAGGATAGGATAGAGGATAGGATAGGATAGAGGATAGGATAGGATAGAGGATAGGATAGGATAGAGGATAGGATAGGATAGAGGATAGGATAGGATAGAGGATAGGATAGGATAGAGGATAGGATAGGATAGAGGATAGGATATAATAGAGGATAGGATAGGATAGAGGATAGGATAGGATAGAGGATAGGATAGGATAGAGGATAGAGGATAGGATAGGATAGAGGATAGGATAGGATAGAGGATAGGACAGGATAGAGGATACGATATAGGATTTAATAGGATAGAGGATAGGATACGATAGAGGATACGATAGGATAGAGGATAGGATAGGATAGAGGATAGGATAGGATAGAGGATAGGATAGGATAGAGGATAGGATAGGATAGAGGATAGGATAGGATAGAGGATAGGATAGGATAGAGGATAGGATAGGATAGAGGATAGGATAGGATAGAGGATAGGATAGGATAGAGGATAGGATAGGATAGAGGATAGGATAGGATAGAGGATAGGATAGGATAGAGGATAATATAGGATAGAAGATAGGATAGGATAGAGGATAATATAGGATAGAGGATAGGATACGATAGAGAATAGGATAGGATAGAGGATCCGATATAGGATTTAATAGGATATAGGATAGGATACGATAAAGGATAGGATAGGATAGAGGATAGGATAGGATAGAGAATAGGATATAGGATTGGATAGGATAGCGGATAGGATAGGATAGAGGATTGGATAGGATAGGGGATAGGATACGATAGAGGATAGGATAGGATAGAGGATAGGATAGGATACAGGATAGGATAGGATAGAGGATAGGATATGATAGAGGATAGGATAGGATACAGGATAGGATAGGATAGAGGATAGGATAGGATAGAGGATAGGATACGATAGAGGATACGATAGGATAGAGGATAGGATAGGATAGAGAATATAATAGGATAGAGGAAAGGTTAGGATAGAGGATAGGATAGGATAGAGGATAGGATACGATAGAGGATAAGGATAGGATAGAGGATAGGATAGGATAGAGGATAGGATAGGATAGAGGATAGGATAGGATAGAGGATAGGATAGGATAGAGGATAGGATACGATAAAGGATAAGGATAGGATAGAGGATAGGATAGGATAGAGGATAGGATATGATAGAGGATACGATAGAGGATAGGATACGATAGAGGATAGGATAGGATAGAGGATAGGATAGGATAGAGAATAGGATACGATAGAGGATACGATAGGATAGAGGATAGGATAGGATAGAGAATAGGATAGGATAGAGGAAAGGATAGGATAGAGGATAGGATAGGATAGAGGATAGGATAGGATAGAGGATGGGATAGGATAGAGGATAATATAGGATAGAGGATAGGATAGGATAGAGGATAGGATAGGATAGAGGATAGGATAGGATAGAGGATAGGATAGGATAGAGGATAGGATAGGATAGAGGATAGGATAGGATAGAGGATAGGATAGGATAGAGGATAGGATAGGATAGAGGATAGGATAGGATAGAGGATAGGATAGGATAGAGGATAGGATAGGATAGAGGATAGGATAGGATAGAGGATAGGACAGGATAGAGGATACGATATAGTATTTAATAGGATAGAGGATAGGATACGATAGAGGATACGATAGGATAGAGGATAGGATAGGATATAGAATAGGATAGGATAGAGGAAAGGATAGGATAGAGGATAGGATAGGATAGAGGATAGGATAGGATAGAGGATAGGATAGGATAGAGGATAGGATAGGATAGAGGATACGATATAGGATTTAATAGGATTGAGGATAGGATACGATAGAGGATACGATAGGATAGAGGATAGGATAGGATAGAGAATAGGATAGGATAGAGGAAAGGATAGGATAGAGGATAGGACAGGATAGAGGATAGGATAGGATAGAGGATGGGATAGGATAGAGGATAATATAGGATAGAGGATAGGATAGGATAGAGGATAGGATAGGATAGAGGATAGGATAGGATAGAGGATAGGATAGGATAGAGGATAGGATAGGATAGAGGATAGGATAGGATAGAGGATAGGATAGGATAGAGGATAGGATAGGATAGAGGATAAGATAGGATAGAGGATAGGATAGGATAGAGGATAATATAGGATAGAGGATAGGATAGGATAGAGAATAGGATAGGATAGAGGATAGGATAGGATAGAGAATATAATAGGATAGAGGAAAGGATAGGATAGAGGATAGGATAGGATAGAGGATAGGATACGATAGAGGATAAGGATAGGATAGAGGATAGGATAGGATAGAGGATAGGATGGGATAGAGGATAGGATAGGATAGAGGATAGGATAGGATAGAGGATAGGATACGATAGAGGATAAGGATAGGATAGAGGATAGGATAGGATAGAGGATAGGATATGATAGAGGATACGATAGAGGATAGGATACGATAGAGGATAGGATAGGATAGAGGATAGGATAGGATAGAGAATAGGATACGATAGAGGATACGATAGGATAGAGGATAGGATAGGATAGAGAATAGGATAGGATAGAGGAAAGGATAGGATAGAGGATAGGATAGGATAGAGGATAGGATAGGATAGAGGATGGGATAGGATAGAGGATAATATAGGATAGAGGATAGGATATGATAGAGGATAGGATAGGATAGAGGATAGGATAGGATAGAGGATAGGATAGGATAGAGGATAGGATAGGATAGAGGATAGGATAGGATAGAGGATAGGATAGGATAGAGGATAGGATAGGATAGAGGATAGGATAGGATAGAGGATAGGATAGGATAGAGGATAGGATAGGATAGAGGATAGGATAGGATAGAGGATAGGATAGGATAGAGGATAGGATAGGATAGAGGATAGGATAGGATAGAGGATAGGATAGGATAGAGGATAGGATAGGATAGAGGATAGAGGATAGGATAGGATAGAGGATAGGATAGGATAGAGGATAGGATAGGATAGAGGATAGGATAGGATAGAGGATAGGATAGGATAGAGGATAATATAGGATAGAAGATAGGATAGAGGATAGGATAGGATAGAGGATAGGACAGGATAGAGGATACGATATAGGATTTAATAGGATAGAGGATAGGATACGATAGAGGATACGATAGGATAGAGGATAGGATAGGATATAGAATAGGATAGGATAGAGGAAAGGATAGGATAGAGGATAGGATAGGATAGAGGATAGGATAGGATAGAGGATGGGATAGGATAGAGGATAATATAGGATAGAGGATAGGATAGGATAGAGGATAGGATAGGATAGAGGATAGGATAGGATAGAGAATAGGATATGATAGAGGATAGGATAGGATAGAGGATAGGATAGGATAGAGGATAGGATAGGATAGAGGATGGGATAGGATAGAGGATAGGATAGGATAGAGGATAGGATAGGATAGAGAATAGGATACGATAGAGGATACGATAGGATAGAGGATAGGATATGGATAGAGAATAGGATAGGATAGAGGAAAGGATAGGATAGAGGATAGGATAGGATAGAGGATAGGATAGGATAGAGGATGGGATAGGATAGAGGATAATATAGGATAGAGGATAGGATAGGATAGAGGATAGGATAGGATAGAGGATAGGATAGGATAGAGGATAGGATAGGATAGAGGATAGGATAGGATAGAGGATAGGATAGGATAGAGGATAGGATAGGATAGAGGATAGGATATGATAGAGGATAGGATATAGGATTGGATAGGATAGAGGATAGGATAGGATAGAGGATGGGATATGATACAGGATAGGATAGGATATAGGATAGGATAGGATAGAGGATAGGATAGGATACAGGATAGGATAGGATAGAGGATAGGATATGATAGAGGATAGGACAGGATAGAGGATAGGATAGGATAGAGACTAGGATAGGATAGAGGATAGGATAGGATAGAGGATAGGATAGGATAGAGGATAGGATAGGATAGAGGATAGGATAGGATAGAGGATAGGATAGGATAGAGGATAGGATAGGATAGAGGATAGGATAGGATAGAGGATAGGATAGGATAGAGGATACGATATAGGATTGGATAGGATGGAGGATAGGATACGATAGAGGATAGGATAGGATAGAGGATAGGATAGGATAGAGGATAGGATAGGATACAGGATAGGATAGGATAGAGAATAGGATAGGATAGAGAATAGGATAGGATAGAGGATAGGATATTATAGAGGATAGGATAGGATAGAGGATAGGATATGATACAGGATAGGATAGGATAGAGGATAGGATAGGATGGAGGATAGGATAGGATACAGGATAGGATAGGATAGAGGATAGGATATGATAGAGGATAGGATAGGATAGAGGATAGGATAGGATAGAGAATAGGATAGGATAGAGGATAGGATAGGATAGAGGATAGAATAGGATAGAGGATAGGATAGGATAGAGGATGGGATAGGATAGAGGATAATATAGGATAGAGGATAGGATAGGATACAGGATAGGATAGGATAGAGGATAGGATAGGATAGAGGATAGGATAGGATAGAGGATAGGATAGGATAGAGGATAGGATAGGATAGAGGATAGGATAGGATAGAGGATAGGATAGGATAGAGGATAGGATAGGATAGAGGATAGGATAGGATAGAGGATACGATATAGGATTGGATAGGATGGAGGATAGGATACGATAGAGGATAGGATAGGATAGAGGATAGGATAGGATAGAGGATAGGATAGGATACAGGATAGGATAGGATAGAGAATAGGATAGGATAGAGGATAGGATAGGATAGAGGATAGGATATTATAGAGGATAGGATAGGATAGAGGATAGGATATGATACAGGATAGGATAGGATAGAGGATAGGATAGGATGGAGGATAGGATAGGATACAGGATAGGATAGGATAGAGGATAGGATATGATAGAGGATAGGATACGATAGAGGATAGGATAGGATAGAGGATACGATATAGGATTTAATAGGATAGAGGATAGGATACGATAGAGGATAGGATAGGATACAGGATAGGATAGGATAGAGGATAGGATAGGATAGAGGATAGGATATGATAGAGGATAGGACAGGATAGAGGATAGGATAGGATAGAGACTAGGATAGGATAGAGGATAGGATAGGATAGACGATAGGATAGGATAGAGGATAGGATAGGATAGAGGATAGGATAGGATAGAGGATAGGATAGGATAGAGGATAGGATAGGATAGAGGATAGGATAGGATAGAGGATAGGATAGGATAGAGGATACGATATAGGATTGGATAGGATGGAGGATAGGATACGATAGAGGATAGGATAGGATAGAGGATAGGATAGGATAGAGGATAGGATAGGATACAGGATAGGATAGGATAGAGAATAGGATAGGATAGAGGATAGGATAGGATAGAGGATAGGATATTATAGAGGATAGGATAGGATAGAGGATAGGATATGATACAGGATAGGATAGGATAGAGGATAGGATAGGATGGAGGATAGGATAGGATACAGGATAGGATAGGATAGAGGATAGGATATGATAGAGGATAGGATAGGATAGAGGATAGGATAGGATAGAGAATAGGATAGGATAGAGGATAGGATAGGATAGAGGATAGAATAGGATAGAGGATAGGATAGGATAGAGGATGGGATAGGATAGAGGATAATATAGGATAGAGGATAGGATAGGATACAGGATAGGATAGGATAGAGGATAGGATAGGATAGAGGATAGGATAGGATAGACGATAGGATAGGATAGAGGATAGGATAGGATAGAGGATAGGATAGGATAGAGGATAGGATAGGATAGAGGATAGGATAGGATAGAGGATAGGATAGGATAGAGGATAGGATAGGATAGAGGATACGATATAGGATTGGATAGGATGGAGGATAGGATACGATAGAGGATAGGATAGGATAGAGGATAGGATAGGATAGAGGATAGGATAGGATACAGGATAGGATAGGATAGAGAATAGGATAGGATAGAGGATAGGATAGGATAGAGGATAGGATATTATAGAGGATAGGATAGGATAGAGGATAGGATATGATACAGGATAGGATAGGATAGAGGATAGGATAGGATGGAGGATAGGATAGGATACAGGATAGGATAGGATAGAGGATAGGATATGATAGAGGATAGGATAGGATAGAGGATAGGATAGGATAGAGAATAGGATAGGATAGAGGATAGGATAGGATAGAGGATAGAATAGGATAGAGGATAGGATAGGATAGAGGATGGGATAGGATAGAGGATAATATAGGATAGAGGATAGGATAGGATACAGGATAGGATAGGATAGAGGATAGGATAGGATAGAGGATAGGATACGATAGAGGATAGGATAGGATAGAGGATACGATATAGGATTTAATAGGATAGAGGATAGGATACGATAGAGGATAGGATAGGATACAGGATAGGATAGGATAGAGGATAGGATACGATAGAGGATAGGATAGGACAGAGAATAGGATATAGGATTGGATAGGATAGCGGATAGGATAGGATAGAGGATAGGATAGGATAGAGGATAGGATATGATAGAGGATAGGATATAGGATTGGATAGGATAGAGGATAGGATAGGATAGAGGATGGGATATGATACAGGATAGGATAGGATAGAGGATAGGATAGGATAGAGGATAGGATAGGATACAGGATAGGATAGGATAGAGGATAGGATATGATAGAGGATAGGACAGGATAGAGGATAGGATAGGATAGAGACTAGGATAGGATAGAGGATAGGATAGGATAGAGGATAGGATAGGATAGAGGATAGAATAGGATAGAGGATAGGATAGGATAGAGGATGGGATATGATACAGGATAGGATAGGATAGAGGATAGGATAGGATAGAGGATAGGATAGGATACAGGATAGGATAGGATAGAGGATAGGATATGATAGAGGATAGGACAGGATAGAGGATAGGATAGGATAGAGACTAGGATAGGATAGAGGATAGGATAGGATAGAGGATAGGATAGGATAGAGGATAGGATAGGATAGGATAGAGGATGGGATAGGATAGAGGATAATATAGGATAGAGGATAGGATAGGATAGAGGATAGGATAGGATAGAGGATAGGATAGGATAGAGGATAGGATAGGATAGAGGATAGGATAGGATAGAGGATACGATATAGGATTGGATAGGATGGAGGATAGGATACGATAGAGGATAGGATAGGATAGAGGATAGGATAGGATAGAGGATAGGATAGGATACAGGATAGGATAGGATAGAGAATAGGATAGGATAGAGGATAGGATAGGATAGAGGATAGGATATTATAGAGGATAGGATAGGATAGAGGATAGGATATGATACAGGATAGGATAGGATAGAGGATAGGATAGGATGGAGGATAGGATAGGATACAGGATAGGATAGGATAGAGGATAGGATATGATAGAGGATAGGATAGGATAGAGGATAGGATAGGATAGAGAATAGGATAGGATAGAGGATAGGATAGGATAGAGGATAGAATAGGATAGAGGATAGGATAGGATAGAGGATGGGATAGGATAGAGGATAATATAGGATAGAGGATAGGATAGGATAGAGGATAGGATAGGATAGAGGATAGGATACGATAGAGGATAGGATAGGATAGATGATACGATATAGGATTTAATAGGATAGAGGATAGGATACGATAGAGGATAGGATAGGATAGAGGATAGGATAGGATAGAGGATAGGATACGATAGAGGATAGGATAGGACAGAGAATAGGATATAGGATTGGATAGGATAGCGGATAGGATAGGATAGAGGATAGGATAGGATAGAGGATAGGATATGATAGAGGATAGGATATAGGATTGGATAGGATAGAGGATAGGATAGGATAGAGGATAGGATAGGATAGAGGATAGGATAGGATAGAGGATGGGATAGGATAGAGGATAATATAGGATAGAGGATAGGATAGGATAGAGGATAGGATAGGATTGAGGATAGGATAGGATAGAGGATAGGATATGATAGAGGATAGGATAGGATAGAGGATAGGATAGGATAGAGGATAGGATAGGATAGAGGATAGGATAGGATAGAGGATAGGATAGGATACAGGATAGGATAGGATAGAGAATAGGATAGGATAGAGGATAGGATAGGATAGAGGATAGGATATTATAGAGGATAGGATAGGATAGAGGATAGGATATGATACAGGATAGGATAGGATAGAGGATAGGATAGGATGGAGGATAGGATAGGATACAGGATAGGATAGGATAGAGGATAGGATATGATAGAGGATAGGATAGAGGATAGGATAGGATAGAGAATAGGATAGGATAGAGGATAGGATAGGATAGAGGATAGAATAGGATAGAGGATAGGATAGGATAGAGGATGGGATAGGATAGAGGATAATATAGGATAGAGGATAGGATAGGATAGAGGATAGGATAGGATAGAGGATAGGATAGGATAGAGGATAGGATAGGATAGAGGATAGGATACGATAGAGGATAGGATAGGATAGAGGATACGATATAGGATTTAATAGGATAGAGGATAGGATACGATAGAGGATAGGATAGGATAGAGGATAGGATAGGATAGAGGATAGGATACGATAGAGGATAGGATAGGACAGAGAATAGGATATAGGATTGGATAGGATAGCGGATAGGATAGGATAGAGGATAGGATAGGATAGAGGATAGGATATGATAGAGGATAGGATATAGGATTGGATAGGGTAGAGGATAGGATAGGATAGAGGATACGATAGAGGATAGGATAGGATAGAGGATACGATATAGGATTTAATAGGATAGAGGATAGGATACGATAGAGGATAGGATAGGATAGAGGATAGGATAGGATAGAGGATAGGATAGGATAGAGGATAGGATAGGACAGAGAATAGGATATCGGATTGGATAGGATAGCGGATAGGATAGGATAGAGGATAGGATAGGATAGAGGATAGGATATGATAGAGGATAGGATATAGGATTGGATAGGATAGAGGATAGGATAGGATAGTGGATAGGATAGGATAGAGCATAGGATATGATAGAGGATAGGATAGGATAGAGGATAGGATAGGATAGAGGATAGGATAGGATAGAGGATAGGATAGGATAGAGGATACGATATAGGATTGGATAGGATGGAGGATAGGATACGATAGAGGATAGGATAGGATAGAGAATAGGATATAGGATTGGATAGGATAGAGGATAGAATAGGATAGAGGATAGGATAGGATAGAGGATAGGATATGATACAGGATAGGATAGGATAGAGGATAGGATAGGATAGAGGATAGAATAGGATACAGGATAGGATAGGATAGAGGATAGGATATGATAGAGGATAGGATAGGATAGAGGATAGGATACGATAGAGGATAGGATAGGATAGAGGATAGGATAGGATAGAGGATGGGATAGGATAGAGGATAATATAGGATAGACGATAGGATAGGATAGAGAATAGGATATAATAGAGGATAGGATAGGATAGAGGATAGGATAGGATAGAGGATAGGATACGATAGAGGATAAGGATAGGATAGAGTATAGGATAGGATAGAGGATAGGATATGATAGAGGATACGATATAGGATTTAATAGGATAGATGATAGGATACGATAGAGTATAGGATAGGATTGGATAGAGGATAATATAGGATAGAGGATAGGATAGGATAGAGGATAGGATAGGATAGAGGATAGGATAGGATAGAGGATAGGATAGGATAGAGGATAGGATAGGATAGAGGATAGGATAGGATAGAGGATAGGATAGGATAGAGGATAAGATATAGGATTTAATAGGATAGAGGATAGGATACGATAGAGGATAGGATAGGATAGAGGATGGGATAGGATAGAGGATAGGATAGGATAGAGGATAGAATAGGATAGAGGATAGGATAGGATAGAGGATAGGATATGATACGGGATAGGATAGGATAGAGGATAGGATAGGATAGAGGATAGGATAGGATACAGGATAGGATAGGATAGAGGATAGGATATGATAGAGGATAGGACAGGATAGAGGATAGGATAGGATAGAGGATAGGATAGGATAGAGGATGGTGTATGATACAGGATAGGATAATATAGAGGATAGGATAGGATAGAGGATAGGATAGGATACAGGATAGGATAGGATAGAGGATAGGATATGATAGAGGATAGGATAGGATAGAGGATAGGATAGGATAGAGACTAGGATAGGATAGAGGATAGGATAGGATAGAGGATAGGATAGGATAGTGGATAGGATAGGATAGAGGATAGGATAGGATAGAGAATAGGATAGGATAGGATAGAGGATAATATAGGATAGAGGATAGGATAGGATAGAGGATAGGATAGGATAGAGGATAGGATAGGATAGAGGATAGGATAGGATAGAGGATAGGATAGGATAGAGGATAGGATAGGATAGAGGATACGATATAGGATTTAATAGGATAGAGGATTTAATAGGATAGAGGATAGGATACGATAGAGGATAGGATAGGATAGAGGATAGGATAGGATAGAGGATGGGATAGGATAGAGGATAGGATAGGATAGAGGATAGAATAGGATAGAGGATAGGATAGGATAGAGGATAGGATAGGATAGGATAGAGGATAGGATAGGATAGAGGATAGGATAGGACAGAGGATAGGATAGGATAGAGGATAGGATAGGATAGAGGATAGGATAGGATAGAGGATAGGATAGGATAGAGGATAGGATACGATAGAGGATAGGATATGATAGAGGATAGGATAGGATAGAGGATAGGATAGGATAGAGGATAGGATATGATAGAGGATAGGATAGGATAGAGGACAGGATAGGATAGAGGGTAGGATAGGATAGAGGATAGGATAGGACAGAGGATAGGATAGGATAGAGGATAGGATAGGATAGAGGATAGGATAGGATAGAGGATAGGATAGGATAGAGGATAGGATAGGATAGAGGATAGGATAGGATAGAAGATACGATATAGGATTTAATAGGATAGAGGATAGGATACGATAGAGGATACGATAGGATAGAGGATAGAATAGGATAGAGAATAGGATACGATAGAGGATACGATAGGATAGAGGATAGGATAGGATAGAGAATAGGATAGGATAGAGGATAGGATAGGATAGAGGATAGGATAGGATAGAGGATAGGATATTATAGAGGATAGGATAGGATAGAGGATAGGATATGATACAGGATAGGATAGGATAGAGGATAGGATAGGATGGAGGATAGGATAGGATACAGGATAGGATAGGATAGAGGATAGGATATGATAGAGGATAGGATAGGATAGAGGATAGGATAGGATAGAGAATAGGATAGGATAGAGGATAGGATAGGATAGAGGATAGAATAGGATAGAGGATAGGATAGGATAGAGGATGGGATAGGATAGAGGATAATATAGGATAGAGGATAGGATAGGATAGAGGATAGGATAGGATAGAGGATAGGATACGATAGAGGATAGGATAGGATAGATGATACGATATAGGATTTAATAGGATAGAGGATAGGATACGATAGAGGATAGGATAGGATAGAGGATAGGATAGGATAGAGGATAGGATACGATAGAGGATAGGATAGGACAGAGAATAGGATATAGGATTGGATAGGATAGCGGATAGGATAGGATAGAGGATAGGATAGGATAGAGGATAGGATATGATAGAGGATAGGATATAGGATTGGATAGGATAGAGGATAGGATAGGATAGAGGATAGGATAGGATAGAGTATAGGATAGGATAGAGGATGGGATAGGATAGAGGATAATATAGGATAGAGGATAGGATAGGATAGAGGATAGGATAGGATTGAGGATAGGATAGGATAGAGGATAGGATATGATAGAGGATAGGATAGGATAGAGGATAGGATAGGATAGAGGATAGGATAGGATAGAGGATAGGATAGGATAGAGGATAGGATAGGATACAGGATAGGATAGGATAGAGAATAGGATAGGATAGAGGATAGGATAGGATAGAGGATAGGATATGATACAGGATAGGATAGGATAGAGGATAGGATAGGATGGAGGATAGGATAGGATACAGGATAGGATAGGATAGAGGATAGGATATGATAGAGGATAGGATAGAGGATAGGATAGGATAGAGGATAGGATAGGATAGAAGATACGATATAGGATTTAATAGGATAGAGGATAGGATACGATAGAGGATACGATAGGATAGAGGATAGAATAGGATAGAGAATAGGATACGATAGAGGATACGATAGGATAGAGGATAGGATAGGATAGAGAATAGGATAGGATAGAGGATAGGATAGGATAGAGGATAGGATAGGATAGAGGATAGGATATTATAGAGGATAGGATAGGATAGAGGATAGGATATGATACAGGATAGGATAGGATAGAGGATAGGATAGGATGGAGGATAGGATAGGATACAGGATAGGATAGGATAGAGGATAGGATATGATAGAGGATAGGATAGGATAGAGGATAGGATAGGATAGAGAATAGGATAGGATAGAGGATAGGATAGGATAGAGGATAGAATAGGATAGAGGATAGGATAGGATAGAGGATGGGATAGGATAGAGGATAATATAGGATAGAGGATAGGATAGGATAGAGGATAGGATAGGATAGAGGATAGGATACGATAGAGGATAGGATAGGATAGATGATACGATATAGGATTTAATAGGATAGAGGATAGGATACGATAGAGGATAGGATAGGATAGAGGATAGGATAGGATAGAGGATAGGATACGATAGAGGATAGGATAGGACAGAGAATAGGATATAGGATTGGATAGGATAGCGGATAGGATAGGATAGAGGATAGGATAGGATAGAGGATAGGATATGATAGAGGATAGGATATAGGATTGGATAGGATAGAGGATAGGATAGGATAGAGGATAGGATAGGATAGAGTATAGGATAGGATAGAGGATGGGATAGGATAGAGGATAATATAGGATAGAGGATAGGATAGGATAGAGGATAGGATAGGATTGAGGATAGGATAGGATAGAGGATAGGATATGATAGAGGATAGGATAGGATAGAGGATAGGATAGGATAGAGGATAGGATAGGATAGAGGATAGGATAGGATAGAGGATAGGATAGGATACAGGATAGGATAGGATAGAGAATAGGATAGGATAGAGGATAGGATAGGATAGAGGATAGGATATGATACAGGATAGGATAGGATAGAGGATAGGATAGGATGGAGGATAGGATAGGATACAGGATAGGATAGGATAGAGGATAGGATATGATAGAGGATAGGATAGAGGATAGGATAGGATAGAGAATAGGATAGGATAGAGGATAGGATAGGATAGAGGATAGAATAGGATAGAGGATAGGATAGGATAGAGGATGGGATAGGATAGAGGATAATATAGGATAGAGGATAGGATAGGATAGAGGATAGGATAGGATAGAGGATAGGATAGGATAGAGGATAGGATAGGATAGAGGATAGGATACGATAGAGGATAGGATAGGATAGAGGATACGATATAGGATTTAATAGGATAGAGGATAGGATACGATAGAGGATAGGATAGGATAGAGGATAGGATAGGATAGAGGATAGGATACGATAGAGGATAGGATAGGACAGAGAATAGGATATAGGATTGGATAGGATAGCGGATAGGATAGGATAGAGGATAGGATAGGATAGAGGATAGGATATGATAGAGGATAGGATATAGGATTGGATAGGGTAGAGGATAGGATAGGATAGAGGATACGATAGAGGATAGGATAGGATAGAGGATACGATATAGGATTTAATAGGATAGAGGATAGGATACGATAGAGGATAGGATAGGATAGAGGATAGGATAGGATAGAGGATAGGATAGGATAGAGGATAGGATAGGACAGAGAATAGGATATCGGATTGGATAGGATAGCGGATAGGATAGGATAGAGGATAGGATAGGATAGAGGATAGGATATGATAGAGGATAGGATATAGGATTGGATAGGATAGAGGATAGGATAGGATAGTGGATAGGATAGGATAGAGCATAGGATATGATAGAGGATAGGATAGGATAGAGGATAGGATAGGATAGAGGATAGGATAGGATAGAGGATGGGATAGGATAGAGGATAATATAGGATAGAGGATAGGATAGGATAGAGGATAGGATAGGATAGAGGATAGGATACGATAGAGGATAGGATAGGATAGATGATACGATATAGGATTTAATAGGATAGAGGATAGGATACGAAAGAGGATAGGATAGGATAGAGGATAGGATAGGATAGAGGATAGGATACGATAGAGGATAGGATAGGACAGAGAATAGGATATAGGATTGGATAGGATAGCGGATAGGATAGGATAGAGGATAGGATAGGATAGAGGATAGGATATGATAGAGGATAGGATATAGGATTGGATAGGATAGAGGATAGGATAGGATAGAGGATAGGATAGGATAGAGGATAGGATAGGATAGAGGATGGGATAGGATAGAGGATAATATAGGATAGAGGATAGGATAGGATAGAGGATAGGATAGGATTGAGGATAGGATAGGATAGAGGATAGGATATGATAGAGGATAGGATAGGATAGAGGATAGGATAGGATAGAGGATAGGATAGGATAGAGGATAGGATAGGATAGAGGATAGGATAGGATACAGGATAGGATAGGATAGAGAATAGGATAGGATAGAGGATAGGATAGGATAGAGGATAGGATATTATAGAGGATAGGATAGGATAGAGGATAGGATATGATACAGGATAGGATAGGATAGAGGATAGGATAGGATGGAGGATAGGATAGGATACAGGATAGGATAGGATAGAGGATAGGATATGATAGAGGATAGGATAGAGGATAGGATAGGATAGAGAATAGGATAGGATAGAGGATAGGATAGGATAGAGGATAGAATAGGATAGAGGATAGGATAGGATAGAGGATGGGATAGGATAGAGGATAATATAGGATAGAGGATAGGATAGGATAGAGGATAGGATAGGATAGAGGATAGGATAGGATAGAGGATAGGATAGGATAGAGGATAGGATACGATAGAGGATAGGATAGGATAGAGGATACGATATAGGATTTAATAGGATAGAGGATAGGATACGATAGAGGATAGGATAGGATAGAGGATAGGATAGGATAGAGGATAGGATACGATAGAGGATAGGATAGGACAGAGAATAGGATATAGGATTGGATAGGATAGCGGATAGGATAGGATAGAGGATAGGATAGGATAGAGGATAGGATATGATAGAGGATAGGATATAGGATTGGATAGGGTAGAGGATAGGATAGGATAGAGGATACGATAGAGGATAGGATAGGATAGAGGATACGATATAGGATTTAATAGGATAGAGGATAGGATACGATAGAGGATAGGATAGGATAGAGGATAGGATAGGATAGAGGATAGGATAGGATAGAGGATAGGATAGGACAGAGAATAGGATATCGGATTGGATAGGATAGCGGATAGGATAGGATAGAGGATAGGATAGGATAGAGGATAGGATATGATAGAGGATAGGATATAGGATTGGATAGGATAGAGGATAGGATAGGATAGTGGATAGGATAGGATAGAGCATAGGATATGATAGAGGATAGGATAGGATAGAGGATAGGATAGGATAGAGGATAGGATAGGATAGAGGATAGGATAGGATAGAGGATACGATATAGGATTGGATAGGATGGAGGATAGGATACGATAGAGGATAGGATAGGATAGAGAATAGGATATAGGATTGGATAGGATAGAGGATAGAATAGGATAGAGGATAGGATAGGATAGAGGATAGGATATGATACAGGATAGGATAGGATAGAGGATAGGATAGGATAGAGGATAGAATAGGATACAGGATAGGATAGGATAGAGGATAGGATATGATAGAGGATAGGATAGGATAGAGGATAGGATACGATAGAGGATAGGATAGGATAGAGGATAGGATAGGATAGAGGATGGGATAGGATAGAGGATAATATAGGATAGACGATAGGATAGGATAGAGAATAGGATATAATAGAGGATAGGATAGGATAGAGGATAGGATAGGATAGAGGATAGGATACGATAGAGGATAAGGATAGGATAGAGTATAGGATAGGATAGAGGATAGGATATGATAGAGGATACGATATAGGATTTAATAGGATAGATGATAGGATACGATAGAGTATAGGATAGGATTGGATAGAGGATAATATAGGATAGAGGATAGGATAGGATAGAGGATAGGATAGGATAGAGGATAGGATAGGATAGAGGATAGGATAGGATAGAGGATAGGATAGGATAGAGGATAGGATAGGATAGAGGATAAGATATAGGATTTAATAGGATAGAGGATAGGATACGATAGAGGATAGGATAGGATAGAGGATGGGATAGGATAGAGGATAGGATAGGATAGAGGATAGAATAGGATAGAGGATAGGATAGGATAGAGGATAGGATATGATACGGGATAGGATAGGATAGAGGATAGGATAGGATAGAGGATAGGATAGGATACAGGATAGGATAGGATAGAGGATAGGATATGATAGAGGATAGGACAGGATAGAGGATAGGATAGGATAGAGGATAGGATAGGATAGAGGATAGGATATGATACAGGATAGGATAATATAGAGGATAGGATAGGATAGAGGATAGAATAGGATACAGGATAGGATAGGATAGAGGATAGGATATGATAGAGGATAGGATAGGATAGAGGATAGGATAGGATAGAGACTAGGATAGGATAGAGGATAGGATAGAGGATAGGATAGGATAGAGGATAGGATAGGATAGAGGATGGGATAGGATAGAGGATAATATAGGATAGAGGATAGGATAGGATAGAGGATAGGATAGAATTGAGGATAGGATAGGATAGAGGATAGGATATGATAGAGGATAGGATAGGATAGAGGATAGGATAGGATAGAGGATAGGATAGGATAGAGGATAGGATAGGATAGAGGATAGGATAGGATAGAGAATAGCATAGGATAGAGGATAGGATAGGATAGTGGATAGGATAGGATAGAGGATAGGATAGGATAGAGAATAGGATAGGATAGGATAGAGGATAATATAGGATAGAGGATAGGATAGGATAGAGGATAGGATAGGATAGAGGATAGGATAGGATAGAGGATAGGATAGGATAGAGGATAGGATAGGATAGAGGATACGATATAGGATTTAATAGGATAGAGGATTTAATAGGATAGAGGATAGGATACGATAGAGGATAGGATAGGATAGAGGATAGGATAGGATAGAGGATGGGATAGGATAGAGGATAGGATAGGATAGAGGATAGAATAGGATAGAGGATAGGATAGGATAGAGGATAGGATAGGATAGGATAGAGGATAGGATAGGATAGAGGATAGGATAGGACAGAGGATAGGATAGGATAGAGGATAGGATAGGATAGAGGATAGGATAGGATAGAGGATAGGATAGGATAGAGGATAGGATACGATAGAGGATAGGATATGATAGAGGATAGGATAGGATAGAGGATAGGATAGGATAGAGGATAGGATATGATAGAGGATAGGATAGGATAGAGGACAGGATAGGATAGAGGGTAGGATAGGATAGAGGATAGGATAGGACAGAGGATAGGATAGGATAGAGGATAGGATAGGATAGAGGATAGGATAGGATAGAGGATAGGATAGGATAGAGGATAGGATAGGATAGAGGATAGGATAGGATAGAAGATACGATATAGGATTTAATAGGATAGAGGATAGGATACGATAGAGGATACGATAGGATAGAGGATAGAATAGGATAGAGAATAGGATACGATAGAGGATACGATAGGATAGAGGATAGGATAGGATAGAGAATAGGATAGGATAGAGGATAGGATAGGATAGAGGATAGGATAGGATAGAGGATAGGATAGGATAGAGGATAGGATAGGATGGAGGATAGGATAGGATACACGATAGGATAGGATAGAGGATAGGATATGATAGAGGATAGGATAGGATAGAGGATAGGATAGGATAGAGAATAGGATAGGATAGAGGATAGGATAGGATAGAGGATAGGATAGGATAGAGGATAGGATAGGATAGAGGATAGGATAGGATAGAGGACGGGATAGGATAGAGGATAATATAGGATAGAGGATAGGATAGGATAGAGGATAGGATAGGATTGAGGATAGGATAGGATAGAGGATAGGATATGATAGAGGATAGGATAGGATAGAGGATAGGATAGGATAGAGGATAGGATAGGATAGAGGATAGGATAGGATAGAGGATAGGATACGATAGAGGATAGGATAGGATAGAGGGTAGGATAGGATAGAGGATAGTATAGGATAGAGGATAGGATAGGGTAGAGGATAGGATACGATAGAGGATAAGGTTAGGATAGAGGATAGGATAGGATAGAGGATAGGATAGGATGGACGATAGGATAGGATAGAGGATAGGATATGATAGAGGATAGGATAGGATAGAGGATAGGATAGGATAGAGGATAGGATAGGATAGAGGATAGGATAGGATAGAGGATAGGATAGGGTAGAGGATAGGATACGATAGAGGATAAGGTTAGGATAGAGGATAGGATAGGATAGAGGATAGGATAGGATGGACGATAGGATAGGATAGAGGATAGGATATGATAGAGGATAGGATATAGGATTGGATAGGATAGAGGATAGGATAGGATAGAGGATAGGATATGATAGAGGATAGGATAGGATAGAGGATAGGATAGGATAGAGAATAGGATAGGATAGACGATAGGATAGGATAGAGGATAGGATAGGATAGAGGATAGGATAGGATAGAGGATAGGATAGGATAGAGGATAGGATAGGATTGAGGATAGGATAGGATAGAGGATAGGATATGATAGAGGATAGGATAGGATAGAGGATAGGATAGGATAGAGGATAGGATAGGATAGAGGATAGGATAGGGTAGAGGATAGGATACGATAGAGGATAAGGTTAGGATAGAGGATAGGATAGGATAGAGGATAGGATAGGATGGACGATAGGATAGGATAGAGGATAGGATATGATAGAGGATAGGATATAGGATTGGATAGGATAGAGGATAGGATAGGATAGAGGATAGGATATTATAGAGGATAGGATAGGATTGAGGATAGGATATGATAGAGGATAGGATAGGATAGAGGATAGGATAGGATGGAGGATAGGATAGGATACAGGATAGGATAGGATAGAGGATAGGATATGATAGAGGATAGGATAGGATAGAGGATAGGATAGGATAGAGAATAGGATAGGATAGAGGATAGGATAGGATAGAGGATAGGATAGGATAGAGGATAGGATAGGATAGAGGATGGGATAGGATAGAGGATAATATAGGATAGAGGATAGGATAGGATAGAGGATAGGATAGGATAGAGGATAGGATACGATAGAGGATAGGATACGATAGAGGATAGGATAGGATAGAGGATACGATATAGGATTTAATAGGATAGAGGATAGGATACGATAGAGGACAGGATAGGATAGAGGATAGGATAGGATAGAGGATAGGATAGGATAGAGGATAGGATAGGACAGAGAATAGGATATAGGATTGGATAGGATAGCGGATAGGATAGGATAGAGGATAGGATAGGATAGAGGATAGGATATGATAGAGGATAGGATATAGGATTGGATAGGATAGAGGATAGGATAGGATAGTGGATAGGATAGGATAGAGCATAGGATATGATAGAGGATAGGATAGGATAGAGGATAGGATAGGATAGAGGATAGGATAGGATAGAGGATAGGATAGGATAGAGGATACGATATAGGATTGGATAGGATGGAGGATAGGATACGATAGAGGATAGGATAGGATAGAGAATAGGATATAGGATTGGATAGGATAGAGGATAGAATAGGATAGAGGATAGGATAGGATAGAGGATAGGATATGATACGGGATAGGATAGGATAGAGGATAGGATAGGATAGAGGATAGAATAGGATACAGGATAGGATAGGATAGAGGATAGGATATGATAGAGGATAGGATAGGATAGAGGATAGGATAGGATAGAGGATAGGATAGGATAGAGGATAGGATAGGATAGAGGATAGTATAGGATAGAGGATAGGATAGGATAGAGGATAGGATATTATAGAGGATAGGATAGGATTGAGGATAGGATATGATACAGGATAGGATAGGATAGAGGATAGGATAGGATGGAGGATAGGATAGGATACAGGATAGGATAGGATAGAGGATAGGATATGATAGAGGATAGGATAGGATAGAGGATAGGATAGGATAGAGAATAGGATAGGATAGAGGATAGGATAGGATAGAGGATAGGATAGGATAGAGGATAGGATAGGATAGAGGATGGGATAGGATAGAGGATAATATAGGATAGAGGATAGGATAGGATAGAGGATAGGATAGGATAGAGGATAGGATAGGATAGAGGATAGGATACGATAGAGGATAGGATAGGATAGAGGATACGATATAGGATTTAATAGGATAGAGGATAGGATACGATAGAGGATAGGATAGGATAGAGGATAGGATAGGATAGAGGATAGGATAGGACAGAGAATAGGATATAGGATTGGATAGGATAGCGGATAGGATAGGATAGAGGATAGGATAGGATAGAGGATAGGATATGATAGAGGATAGGATATAGGATTGGATAGGATAGAGGATAGGATAGGATAGTGGATAGGATAGGATAGAGCATAGGATATGATAGAGGATAGGATAGGATAGAGGATAGGATAGGATAGAGGATAGGATAGGATAGAGGATAGGATAGGATAGAGGATACGATATAGGATTGGATAGGATGGAGGATAGGATACGATAGAGGATAGGATAGGATAGAGAATAGGATATAGGATTGGATAGGATAGAGGATAGAATAGGATAGAGGATAGGATAGGATAGAGGATAGGATATGATACAGGATAGGATAGGATAGAGGATAGGATAGGATAGAGGATAGAATAGGATACAGGATAGGATAGGATAGAGGATAGGATATGATAGAGGATAGGATAGGATAGAGGATAGGATAGGATAGAGGATAGGATAGGATAGAGGATAGGATAGGATAGAGGATAGTATAGGATAGACGATAGGATAGGGTAGAGGATAGGATACGATAGAGGATAAGGATAGGATAGAGGATAGGATAGGATAGAGGATAGGATAGGATAGAGGATAGGATAGGATAGAGGATAGGATAGGATAGAGGATAGGATAGGATAGAGGATAGTATAGGATAGAGGATAGGATAGGGTAGAGGATAGGATACGATAGAGGATAAGGATAGGATAGAGTATAGGATAGGATAGAGGATAGGATATGATAGAGGATACGATATAGGATTTAAAAGGATAAATGATAGGATACAATAGAGTATAGGATAGGATAGGATAGAGGATAATATAGGATAGAGGATAGGATAGGATAGAGGATAGGATAGGATAGAGGATAGGATAGGATAGAGGATAGGATAGGATAGAGGATAGGATAGGATAGAGGATAGGATAGGATAGAGGATACTATAGGATAGAGGATAGGATAGGGTAGAGGATAGGATACGATAGAGGATAAGGATACGATAGAGGATAGGATAGGATAGAGGATACGATATAGGATTTAATAGGATAGAGGATAGGGTACGATAGAGGATAGGATAGGATAGAGGATAGGATAGGATAGAGGATAGGATAGGATAGAGGATGGGATAGGATAGAGGATAATAAAGGATAGAGGATAGGATAGGATAGAGAATAGGATATAATAGAGGATAGGATAGGATAGAGGATAGGATAGGATACGATAGAGGATAAGGATAGGATAGAGTATAGGATAGGATAGAGGATAGGATATGATAGAGGATACGATATAGGATTTAAAAGGATAGATGATAGGATACGATAGAGTATAGGATAGGATAGGATAGAGGATAATATAGGATAGAGGATAGGATAGGATAGAGGATAGGATAGGATAGAGGATAGGATAGGATAGAGGATAGGATAGGATAGAGGATAGGATAGGATAGAGGATAGGATAGGATAAAGGATAGGATAGGATACAGGATAGGATAGGATAGAGGATAGGATAGGATAGAGGATAGGATAGGATACAGGATAGGATAGGATAGAGGATAGGATATGATAGAGGATAGGACAGGATAGAGGATAGGATAGGATACAGGATAGGATAGGATAGAGGATAGGATATGATACAGGATAGGATAGGATAGAGGATAGGATAGGATAGAGGATAGGATAGGATACAGGATAGGATAGGATAGAGGATAGGATATGATAGAGGATAGGATAGGATAGAGGATAGGATAGGATAGAGACTAGGATAGGATAGAGGATAGGATAGGATAGGATAGAGGATAGGATAGGATAGAGGATGGGATAGGATAGAGGATAATATAGGATAGAGGATAGGATAGGATAGAGGATAGGATAGAATTGAGGATAGGATAGGATAGAGGATAGGATATGATAGAGGATAGGATAGGATAGAGGATAGGATAGGATAGAGGATAGGATAGGATAGAGGATAGGATAGGATAGAGGATAGGATAGGATAGAGGATAGGATAGGATAGAGAATAGGATACGATAGAGGATAGGATAGGATAGTGGATAGGATAGGATAGAGGATAGCATAGGATAGAGGATAGGATAGGATAGGATAGAGGATAATATAGGATAGAGGATAGGATAGGATAGAGGATAGGATAGGATAGAGGATAGGATAGGATAGAGGATACGATATAGGATTTAATAGGATAGAGGATTTAATAGGATAGAGGATAGGATACGATAGAGGATAGGATAGGATAGACGATAGGATAGGATAGAGGATGGGATAGGATAGAGGATAGGATAGGATAGAGGATAGAATAGGATAGAGGATAGGATAGGATAGAGGATAGGATAGGACAGAGGATAGGATAGGGTAGAGGATAGGATAGGATAGAGGATAGGATAGGATAGAGGATAGGATACGATAGAGGATAGGATATGATAGAGGATAGGATAGGATAGAGGATAGGATAGGATAGAGGATAGGATATGATAGAGGATAGGATAGGATAGAGGACAGGATAGGATAGAGGGTAGGATAGGATAGAGGATAGGATAGGACAGAGGATAGGATAGTATAGAGGATAGGATAGGATAGAGGATAGGATAGCATAGAGAATAGGATAGGATAGAGGATAGGATAGGATAGAGGATAGGATAGGATAGAGGATAGAATAGGATACAGGATACGATATAGGATTTAATAGGATAGAGGATAGGATACGATAGAGGATAGGATAGGATAGAGGATAGGATAGGATAGAGGATAGGATAGGATAGAGGATGGGATAGGATAGAGGATAATATAGGATAGAGGATAGGATAGGATAGAGAATAGGATATAATAGAGGATAGGATAGGATAGAGGATAGGATAGGATAGAGGATAGGATACGATAGAGGATAAGGATAGGATAGAGTATAGGATAGGATAGAGGATAGGATATGATAGAGGATACGATATAGGATTTAAAAGGATAGATGATAGGATACGATAGAGTATAGGATAGGATAGGATAGAGGATAATATAGGATAGAGGATAGGATAGGGTAGAGGATAGGATACGATAGAGGATAAGGATACGATAGAGGATAGGATAGGATAGAGGATACGATATAGGATTTAATAGGATAGAGGATAGGATACGATAGAGGATAGGATAGGATAGAGGATAGGATAGGATAGAGGATAGGATAGGATAGAGGATGGGATAGGATAGAGGATAATATAGGATAGAGGATAGGATAGGATAGAGAATAGGATATAATAGAGGATAGGATAGGATAGAGGATAGGATAGGATAGAGGATAGGATACGATAGAGGATAAGGATAGGATAGAGTATAGGATAGGATAGAGGATAGGATATGATAGAGGATACGATATAGGATTTAAAAGGATAGATGATAGGATACGATAGAGTATAGGATAGGATAGGATAGAGGATAATATAGGATAGAGGATAGGATAGGATAGAGGATAGGATAGGATAGAGGATAGGATAGGATAGAGGATAGGATAGGATAGAGGATAGGATAGGATAGAGGATAGGATAGGATAGAGGATAGGATAGGATAGAGGATAGGATAGGATAGAGGATAAGATATAGGATTTAATAGGATAGAGGATAGGATACGATAGAGGATAGGATAGGATAGAGGATGGGATAGGATAGAGGATAGGATAGGATAGAGGATAGAATAGGATAGAGGATAGGATAGGATAGAGGATAGGATAGGATAGAGGATAGGATATGATACAGGATAGGATAGGATAGAGGATAGGATAGGATAGAGGATAGGATAGGATACAGGATAGGATAGGATAGAGGATAGGATATGATAGAGGATAGGACAGGATAGAGGATAGGATAGGATAGAGGATAGGATAGGATAGAGGATAATATATGATACAGTATAGGATAGGATAGAGGATAGGATAGGATAGAGGATAGGATAGGATACAGGATAGGATAGGATAGAGGATAGGATATGATAGAGGATAGGATAGGATAGAGGATAGGATAGGATAGAGACTAGGATAGGATAGAGGATAGGATAGGATAGAGGATAGGATAGGATAGAGGATAGGATAGGATAGAGGATGGGATAGGATAGAGGATAATATAGGATAGAGGATAGGATAGGATAGAGGATAGGATAGAATTGAGGATAGGATAGGATAGAGGATAGGATATGATAGAGGATAGGATAGGATAGAGGATAGGATAGGATAGAGGATAGGATAGGATAGAGGATAGGATAGGATAGAGGATAGGATAGGATAGAGGATAGGATAGGATAGAGAATAGGATAGGATAGAGGATAGGATAGGATAGTGGATAGGATAGGATAGAGGATAGCATAGGATAGAGGATAGGATAGGATAGGATAGAGGATAATATAGGATAGAGGATAGGATAGGATAGAGGATAGGATAGGATAGAGGATAGGATAGGATAGAGGATACGATATAGGATTTAATAGGATAGAGGATTTAATAGGATAGAGGATAGGATACGATAGAGGATAGGATAGGATAGAGGATAGGATAGGATAGAGGATGGGATAGGATAGAGGATAGGATAGGATAGAGGATAGAATAGGATAGAGGATATGATAGGATAGAGGATAGGATAGGACAGAGGATAGGATAGGGTAGAGGATAGGATAGGATAGAGGATAGGATAGGATAGAGGATAGGATACGATAGAGGATAGGATATGATAGAGGATAGGATAGGATAGAGGATAGGATAGGATAGAGGATAGGATATGATAGAGGATAGGATAGGATAGAGGATAGGATAGGATAGAGGATAGGATAGGATAGAGGATGGGATAGGATAGAGGATAATATAGGATAGAGGATAGGATAGGATAGAGAATAGGATATAATAGAGGATAGAATAGGATAGAGGATAGGATAGGATAGAGGATAGGATAGGATAGGATAGAGGATAATATAGGATAGAGGATAGGATAGGATAGAGGATAGGATAGGATAGAGGATAATATAGGATAGAGGATAGGATAGGATAGGAGGATAGGATAGGATAGAGGATAGGATAGGATAGAGGATAGGATAGGATAGAGGATACGATATAGGATTTAATAGGATAGAGGATAGGATACGATAGAGGATAGGATAGGATAGAGGATAGGATAGGATAGAGGATGGGATAGGATAGAGGATAGGATAGGATAGAGGATAGAATAGGATAGAGGATAGGATAGGATAGAGGATGGGATATGATACAGGATAGGATAGGATAGAGGATAGGATAGGATAGAGGATGGGATAGGATAGAGGATAGGATAGGATAGAGGATAGAATAGGATAGAGGATAGGATAGGATAGAGGATAGGATAGGATAGAGGATAGGATATGATACAGGATAGGATAGGATAGAGGATAGGATAGGATAGAGGATAGGATAGGATACAGGATAGGATAGGATAGAGGATAGGATATGATAGAGGATAGGACAGGATAGAGGATAGGATAGGATAGAGGATAGGATAGGATAGAGGATAATATATGATACAGTATAGGATAGGATAGAGGATAGGATAGGATAGAGGATAGGATAGGATACAGGATAGGATAGGATAGGATAGAGGATGGGATAGGATAGAGGATAATATAGGATAGAGGATAGGATAGGATAGAGGATAGGATAGGATAGAGGATAGGATAGGATAGAGGATAGGATAGGATAGAGGATAGGATAGGATAGAGGATACGATATAGGATTGGATAGGATGGAGGATAGGATACGATAGAGGATAGGATAGGATAGAGGATAGGATTGGATAGAGGATAGGATAGGATACAGGATAGGATAGGATAGAGAATAGGATAGGATAGAGGATAGGATAGGATAGAGGATAGGATATTATAGAGGATAGGATAGGATAGAGGATAGGATATGATACAGGATAGGATAGGATAGAGGATAGGATAGGATGGAGGATAGGATAGGATACAGGATAGGATAGGATAGAGGATAGGATATGATAGAGGATAGGATAGGATAGAGGATAGGATAGGATAGAGAACAGGATAGGATAGAGGATAGGATAGGATAGAGGATAGAATAGGATAGAGGATAGGATAGGATAGAGGATGGGATAGGATAGAGGATAATATAGGATAGAGGATAGGATAGGATAGAGGATAGGATAGGATAGAGGATAGGATAGGATAGAGGATAGGATACGATAGAGGATAGGATAGGATAGAGGATACGATATAGGATTTAATAGGATAGAGGATAGGATACGATAGAGGATAGGATAGGACAGAGAATAGGATATAGGATTGGATAGGATAGCGGATAGGATAGGATAGAGGATAGGATAGGATAGAGGATAGGATATGATAGAGGATAGGATAGGATAGAGGACAGGATAGGATAGAGGGTAGGATAGGATAGAGGATAGGATAGGACAGAGGATAGGATAGTATAGAGGATAGGATAGGATAGAGGATAGGATAGCATAGAGAATAGGATAGGATAGAGGATAGGATAGGATAGAGGATAGGATAGGATAGAGGATAGAATAGGATACAGGATACGATATAGGATTTAATAGGATAGAGGATAGGATACGATAGAGGATAGGATAGGATAGAGGATAGGATAGGATAGAGGATAGGATAGGATAGAGGATGGGATAGGATAGAGGATAATATAGGATAGAGGATAGGATAGGATAGATAATAGGATATAATAGAGGATAGGATAGGATAGAGGATAGGATAGGATAGAGGATAGGATACGATAGAGGATAAGGATAGGATAGAGTATAGGATAGGATAGAGGATAGGATATGATAGAGGATACGATATAGGATTTAAAAGGATAGATGATAGGATACGATAGAGTATAGGATAGGATAGGATAGAGGATAATATAGGATAGAGGATAGGATAGGATAGAGGATAGGATAGGATAGAGGATAGGATAGGATAGAGGATAGGATAGGATAGAGGATAGGATAGGATAGAGGATAGGATAGGATAGAGGATAGTATAGGATAGAGGATAGGATAGGGTAGAGGATAGGATACGATAGAGGATAAGGATACGATAGAGGATAGGATAGGATAGAGGATACGATATAGGATTTAATAGGATAGAGGATAGGATACGATAGAGGATAGGATAGGATAGAGGATAGGATAGGATAGAGGATAGGATAGGATAGAGGATGGGATAGGATAGAGGATAATATAGGATAGAGGATAGGATAGGATAGAGAATAGGATATAATAGAGGATAGGATAGGATAGAGGATAGGATAGGATAGAGGATAGGATACGATAGAGGATAAGGATAGGATAGAGTATAGGATAGGATAGAGGATAGGATATGATAGAGGATACGATATAGGATTTAAAAGGATAGATGATAGGATACGATAGAGTATAGGATAGGATAGGATAGAGGATAATATAGGATAGAGGATAGGATAGGATAGAGGATAGGATAGGATAGAGGATAGGATAGGATAGAGGATAGGATAGGATAGAGGATAGGATAGGATAGAGGATAGGATAGGATAGAGGATAAGATATAGGATTTAATAGGATAGAGGATAGGATACGATAGAGGATAGGATAGGATAGAGGATGGGATAGGATAGAGGATAGGATAGGATAGAGGATAGAATAGGATAGAGGATAGGATAGGATAGAGGATAGGATAGGATAGAGGATAGGGTATGATACAGGATAGGATAGGATAGAGGATAGGATAGGATAGAGGATAGGATAGGATACAGGATAGGATAGGATAGAGGATAGGATATGATAGAGGATAGGACAGGATAGAGGATAGGATAGGATAGAGGATAATATATGATACAGGATAGGATAGGATAGAGGATAGGATAGGATAGAGGATAGGATAGGATACAGGATAGGATAGGATAGAGGATAGGATATGATAGAGGATAGGATAGGATAGAGGATAGGATAGGATAGAGACTAGGATAGGATAGAGGATAGGATAGGATAGAGGATAAGGATAGGATAGAGGATAGGATAGGATAGAGGATGGGATAGGATAGAGGATAATATAGGATAGAGGATAGGATAGGATAGAGGATAGGATAGAATGAGGATAGGATAGGATAGAGGATAGGATATGATAGAGGATAGGATAGGATAGAGGATAGGATAGGATAGAGGATAGGATAGGATAGAGGATAGGATAGGATAGAGGATAGGATAGGATAGAGGATAGGATAGGATAGAGGATAGGATAGGATAGAGAATAGGATAGGATAGAGGATAGGATAGGATAGTGGATAGGATAGGATAGAGGATAGCATAGGATAGAGGATAGGATAGGATAGGATAGAGGATAATATAGGATAGAGGATAGGATAGGATAGAGGATAGGATAGGATAGAGGATAGGATAGGATAGAGGATACGATATAGGATTTAATAGGATAGAGGATTTAATAGGATAGAGGATAGGATACGATAGAGGATAGGATAGAATAGAGGATAGGATAGGATAGAAGATGGGATAGGATAGAGGATAGGATAGGATAGAGGATAGAATAGGATAGAGGATAGGATAGGATAGAGGATAGGATAGGACAGAGGATAGGATAGGGTAGAGGATAGGATAGGATAGAGGATAGGATAGGATAGAGGATAGGATACGATAGAGGATAGGATATGATAGAGGATAGGATAGGATAGAGGATAGGATAGGATAGAGGATAGGATATGATAGAGGATAGGATAGGATAGAGGACAGGATAGGATAGAGGGTAGGATAGGATAGAGGATAGGATAGGACAGAGGATAGGATAGTATAGAGGATAGGATAGGATAGAGGATAGGATAGCATAGAGAATAGGATAGGATAGAGGATAGGATAGGATAGAGGATAGGATAGGATAGAGGATAGAATAGGATACAGGATAGGATAGGATAGAGGATAGGATATGATAGAGGATAGGATAGGATAGAGGATAGGATAGGATAGAGGATAGGATAGGATAGAGGATACGATATAGGATTTAATAGGATAGAGGATAGGATACGATAGAGGATAGGATAGGATAGAGGATAGGATAGGATAGAGGATAGGATAGGATAGAGGATGGGATAGGATAGAGGATAATATAGGATAGAGGATAGGATAGGATAGAGAATAGGATATAATAGAGGATAGAATAGGATAGAGGATAGGATAGGATAGAGGATAGGATAGAATAGGATAGAGGATAATATAGGATAGAGGATAGGATAGGATAGAGGATAGGATAGGATAGAGGATAATATAGGATAGAGGATAGGATAGGATAGGAGGATAGGATAGGATAGAGGATAGGATAGGATAGAGGATAGGATAGGATAGAGGATACGATATAGGATTTAATAGGATAGAGGATAGGATACGATAGAGGATAGGATAGGATAGAGGATAGGATAGGATAGAGGATGGGATAGGATAGAGGATAGGATAGGATAGAGGATAGAATAGGATAGAGGATAGGATAGGATAGAGGATGGGATATGATACAGGATAGGATAGGATAGAGGATAGGATAGGATAGAGGATAGGATAGGATACAGGATAGGATATAATAGAGGATAGGATAAGATAGAGGATAGGACAGGATAGAGGATAGGATAGGATAGAGACTAGGATAGGATAGAGGATAGGGTAGGATAGAGGATAGGATAGGATAGAGGATAGGATAGGATAGAGGATGGGATAGGATAGAGGATAATATAGGATAGAGGATAGGATAGGATAGAGGATAGGATAGGATAGAGGATAGGATAGGATAGAGGATAGGATAGGATAGAGGATACGATAGGATAGAGGATACGATATAGGATTGGATAGGATGGAGGATAGGATACGATAGAGGATAGGATAGGATAGAGGATAGGATAGGATAGAGGATAGGATAGGATACAGGATAGGATAGGATAGAGAATAGGATAGGATAGAGGATAGGATAGGATAGAGGATAGGATATTATAGAGGATAGGATAGGATAGAGGATAGGATATGATACAGGATAGGATAGGATAGAGGATAGGATAGGATGGAGGATAGGATAGGATACAGGATAGGATAGGATAGAGGATAGGATAGGATAGAGGATAGGATATTATAGAGGATAGGATAGGATAGAGGATAGGATATGATACAGGATAGGATAGGATAGACGATAGGATAGGATGGAGGATAGGATATTATAGAGGATAGGATAGGATAGAGGATAGGATATGATACAGGATAGGATAGGATAGAGGATAGGATAGGATGGAGGATAGGATAGGATACAGGATAGGATAGGATAGAGGATAGGATAGGATAGAGGATAGGATATTATAGAGGATAGGATAGGATAGAGGATAGGATATGATACAGGATAGGATAGGATAGACGATAGGATAGGATGGAGGATAGGATAGGATACAGGATAGGATAGGATAGAGAATAGGATAGGATAGAGGATAGGATAGGATAGAGGATAGGATATTATAGAGGATAGGATAGGATAGAGGATAGGATATGATACAGGATAGGATAGGATAGAGGATAGGATAGGATAGAGGATAGGATAGGATACAGGATAGGATAGGATAGAGGATAGGATAGGATAGAGGATAGGATATTATAGAGGATAGGATAGGATAGAGGATAGGATAGGATAGAGGATAGGATAGGATAGAGGATGGGATAGGATAGAGGATAATATAGGATAGAGGATAGGATAGGATAGAGAATAGGATATAATAGAGGATAGAATAGGATAGAGGATAGGATAGGATAGAGGATAGGATAGAATAGGATAGAGGATAATATAGGATAGAGGATAGGATAGAGGATAGGATAGGATAGAGGATAATATAGGATAGAGGATAGGATAGGATAGGAGGATAGGATAGGATAGAGGATAGGATAGGATAGAGGATAGGATAGGATAGAGGATACGATATAGGATTTAATAGGATAGAGGATAGGATACGATAGAGGATAGGATAGGATAGAGGATAGGATAGGATAGAGGATGGGATAGGATAGGGGATAGGATAGGATAGAGGATAGAATAGGATAGAGGATAGGATAGGATAGAGGATGGGATATGATACAGGATAGGATAGGATAGAGGATAGGATAGGATAGAGGATAGGATAGGATACAGGATAGGATATAATAGAGGATAGGATAAGATAGAGGATAGGACAGGATAGAGGATAGGATAGGATAGAGACTAGGATAGGATAGAGGATAGGGTAGGATAGAGGATAGGATAGGATAGAGGATAGGATAGGATAGAGGATGGGATAGGATAGAGGATAATATAGGATAGAGGATAGGATAGGATAGAGGATAGGATAGGATAGAGGATAGGATAGGATAGAGGATAGGATAGGATAGAGGATACGATAGGATAGAGGATACGATATAGGATTGGATAGGATGGAGGATAGGATACGATAGAGGATAGGATAGGATAGAGGATAGGATAGGATAGAGGATAGGATAGGATACAGGATAGGATAGGATAGAGAATAGGATAGGATAGAGGATAGGATAGGATAGAGGATAGGATATTATAGAGGATAGGATAGGATAGAGGATAGGATATGATACAGGATAGGATAGGATAGAGGATAGGATAGGATGGAGGATAGGATAGGATACAGGATAGGATAGGATAGAGGATAGGATAGGATAGAGGATAGGATATTATAGAGGATAGGATAGGATAGAGGATAGGATATGATACAGGATAGGATAGGATAGACGATAGGATAGGATGGAGGATAGGATAGGATACAGGATAGGATAGGATAGAGGATAGGATATGATAGAGGATAGGATAGGATAGAGGATAGGATAGGATAGAGAATAGGATAGGATAGAGGATAGGATAGGATAGAGGATAGAATAGGATAGAGGATAGGATAGGATAGAGGATGGGATAGGATAGAGGATAATATAGGATAGAGGATAGGATAGGATAGAGGATAGGATAGGATAGAGGATAGGATAGGATAGAGGATAGGATACGATAGAGGATAGGATAGGATAGAGGATACGATATAGGATTTAATAGGATAGAGGATAGGATACGATAGAGGATAGGATAGGATACAGGATAGGATAGGATAGAGGATAGGATACGATAGAGGATAGGATAGGACAGAGAATAGGATATAGGATTGGATAGGATAGCGGATAGGATAGGATAGAGGATAGGATAGGATAGAGGATAGGATATGGTAGAGGATAGGATATAGGATTGGATAGGATAGAGGATAGGATAGGATAGAGGATGGGATATGATACAGGATAGGATAGGATAGAGGATAGGATAGGATAGAGGATAGGATAGGATACAGGATAGGATAGGATAGAGGATAGGATATGATAGAGGATAGGACAGGATAGAGGATAGGATAGGATAGAGACTAGGATAGGATAGAGGATAGGATAGGTTAGAGGATAGGATAGGATAGAGGATAGAATAGGATAGAGGATAGCATAGGATAGAGGATGGGATATGATACAGGATAGGATAGGATAGAGGATAGGATAGGATAGAGGATAGGATAGGATACAGGATAGGATAGGATAGAGGATAGGATATGATAGAGGATAGGACAGGATAGAGGATAGGATAGGATAGAGACTAGGATAGGATAGAGGATAGGATAGGATAGAGGATAGGATAGGATAGAGGATAGGATAGGATAGGATAGAGGATGGATAGGATAGAGGATAATATAGGATAGAGGATAGGATAGGATAGAGGATAGGATAGGATAGAGGATAGGATAGGATAGAGGATAGGATAGGATAGAGGATAGGATAGGATAGAGGATAGGATAGGATAGAGGATAGGATAGGATAGAGGATACGATATAGGATTGGATAGGATGGAGGATAGGATACGATAGAGGATAGGATAGGATAGAGGATAGGATAGGATAGAGGATAGGATAGGATAGAGGATAGGATAGGATAGAGGATAGGATAGGATAGAGGATAGGATAGGATAGAGGATACGATATAGGATTTAATAGGATAGAGGATAGGATACGATAGAGGATAGGATAGGATAGAGGATAGGATAGGATAGAGGATGGGATAGGATAGAGGATAGGATAGGATAGAGGATAGAATAGGATAGAGGATAGGATAGGATAGAGGATGGGATATGATACAGGATAGGATAGGATAGAGGATAGGATAGGATAGAGGATAGGATAGGATACAGGATAGGATAGGATAGAGGATAGGATATGATAGAGGATAGGACAGGATAGAGGATAGGATAGGATAGAGACTAGGATAGGATAGAGGATAGGATAGGATAGAGGATAGGATAGGATAGAGGATAGGATAGGATAGAGGATGGATAGGATAGAGGATAATATAGGATAGAGGATAGGATAGGATAGAGGATAGGATAGGATTGAGGATAGGATAGGATAGAGGATAGGATATGATAGAGGATAGGATAGGATAGAGGATAGGATAGGATAGAGGATAGGATAGGATAGAGGATAGGATAGGATAGAGGATAGGATAGGATAGAGAATAGGATAGGATAGAGGATAGGATAGGATAGAGGATAGGATAGGATAGAGGATAGGATAGGATAGGATAGAGGATAATATAGGATAGAGGACAGGGTAGGATAGAGGATAGGATAGGATAGGGGATAGGATAGGATAGAGGATAGGATAGGATAGAGGATAGGATAGGATACAGGATAGGATAGGATAGAGGATAGGATATGATAGAGGATAGGACAGGATAGAGGAGAGGATAGGATAGAGGATAGGATAGGATAGAGAATAGGATAGGATAGAGGATAGGATAGGATAGAGGATAGGATAGGATAGAGGATAGGATAGGATAGAGGATAGGATAGGATAGAGGATAGGATAGGATAGAGGATAGGATAGGATAGAGGATAGGATAGGATAGAGGATAGGATAGGATAGAGGATAGGATAGGATAGAGGATAGGATAGGATAGAGGATAGGATAGGATAGAGGATAGGATAGGATAGTGGATACGATATAGGATTGGATAGGATGGAGGATAGGATACGATAGAGGATAGGATAGGATAGAGAATAGGATATAGGATTGGATATTATAGAGGATAGGATACGATAGAGGATAGGATAGGATAGAGGATAGGATAGGATAGAGGATGGGATAGGATAGAGGATAGGATAGGATAGAGGATAGAATAGGATAGAGGATAGGATAGGATAGAGGATAGGATATGATACAGGATAGGATAGGATAGAGGATAGGATAGGATAGAGGATAGGATAGGATACAAGATAGGATAGGATAGAGGATAGGATATGATAGAGGATAGGACAGGATAGAGGATAGGATAGGATAGAGGATAGGATAGGATAGAGAATAGGATAGGATAGAGGATAGGATAGGATAGAGGATAGGATAGGATAGAGGATAGGATAGGATAGAGGATGGGATAGGATAGAGGATAATATAGGATAGAGGATAGGATAGGATAGAGGATAGGATAGGATAGAGGATAGGATAGGATAGAGGATAGGATAGGATAGAGGATAGGATAGGATAGAGGATAGGATAGGATAGAGGATAGGATAGGATAGAGGATAGGATAGGATAGAGGATAGGATAGGATAGAGGATAGGATAGATAGAGATAGGATAGGATAGAGGATAGGATAGAGGATAGGATAGGATAGAGGATAGGATAGGATAGAGGATAGGATAGGATAGAGGATAGAATAGGATAGAGGATAGGATAGGATAGAGGATAGGATATGATACAGGATAGGATAGGATAGAGGATAGGATAGGATAGAGGATAGGATAGGATACAGGATAGGATAGGATAGAGGATAGGATATGATAGAGGATAGGATAGGATAGATGATAGGATAGGATAGAGGATAGGATAGGACAGAGGATAGGATAGGATAGAGGATAGGATAGGATAGAGAATAGCATAGGATAGAGGATAGGATAGGATAGGGGATAGGATATGATAGAGGATAGGATAGGATAGAGGATAGGATAGGATAGAGGATAGGATAGGATAGAGGATAGGATAGGATAGAGGATAGGATAGGATAGAGGATAGGATAGGATAGAGGATAGAATAGGATAGAGGATAGGATAGGATAGAGGATAGGATATGATACAGGATAGGATAGGATAGAGGATAGGATAGGATAGAGGATAGGATAGGATACAGGATAGGATAGGATAGAGGATAGGATATGATAGAGGATAGGATAGGATAGATGATAGGATAGGATAGAGGATAGGATAGGATAGAGGATAGGATACGATAGAGGATAAGGATAGGATAGAGGATAGAATAGGATAGAGGATAGGATATGATAGAGGATACGATATAGGATTTAATAGGATAGAGGATAGGATACGATAGAGTATAGGATAGGATAGGATAGAGGATAATATAGGATAGAGGATAGGATAGGATAGAGGATAGGATAGGATAGAGGATAGGATAGGATAGAGGATAGGATAGGATAGAGGATAGGATAGGATAGAGGATAGGATAGGATAGAGGATAGGATAGGATAGAGGATAGGATAGGATAGAGAATAGGATAGGATAGAGGATAGAATAGGATAGAGGATAAGATAGGATAGAGGATAGGATATGATACAGGATAGGATAGGATAGAGGATAGGATAGGATAGAGGATAGGATAGGATACAGGATAGGATAGGATAGGATAGGATAGAGGATAGGATATGATAGAGGATAGGATAGGATAGATGATAGGATAGGATAGAGGATAGGATAGGACAGAGGATAGGATAGGATAGAGGATAGGATAGGATAGAGAATAGCATAGGATAGAGGATAGGATAGGATAGAGGATAGGATATGATAGAGGATAGGATAGGATAGAGGATAGGATAGGATAGAGGATAGGATAGGATAGAGGATAGGATAGGATAGAGGATAAGACAGGATAGAGGATAGGATAGGATAGAGGATAGAATAGGATAGAGGATAGGATAGGATAGAGGATAGGATAGGATAGAGGATAGAATAGGATAGAGGATAGGATAGGATAGAGGATAGGATATGATACAGGATAGGATAGGATAGAGGATAGGATAGGATAGAGTATAGGATAGGATAGAGGATAGGATAGGATAGAGGATTGGATATGATAGTGGATAGGATAGGATAGATGATAGGATAGGATAGAGGATAGGAGAGGACAGAGGATAGGATAGGATAGAGGATAGGATAGGATAGAGGAATAGCATAGGATTGAGGATAGGATAGGATGTGGAGATTGGATATGATAGAGGATAGGAGTAGGATAGAGGATAGGTGAGGTGTGAGGATTGGTTAGGATAGAGGATTGGAGAGGTGAGGATAGGTTAGGAGTGAGGTGTGGATAGGATGAGGAGTGATGTGGAGAGAGGAGAGGAGTGGTAGTGAGGAGAGGTGAGGAGTGGATAGGATAGGATAGAGGAGAGGATAGGATAGAGGAGTGGAGTGGATAGGTGTGGATGGAGAGTGGATGTGGATGGTCAGGTAGGTTAGGAGAGGTGAGGATAGGTGAGGATGAGAGGTGAGGTGTGGATTGTGGTGAGGTGTAGAGTGTGGAGTAGGTGTGGTGAGTGGTGTGGTGAGGAGTGTGGTGAGGTGTGGTGTGTGGTGACGAGTGAGGTTGGGTTGTCGTGTGTGGTGTGGTGTCGTGAGTGGTGTGGTGTGGTGTGGTGTGTGGTGTAGTGTGGTGTGTGGAGTGGTGTGGTGTGTGGTGTGGTGTGGTGTGTGGTGTGGTGTGGTGTGTGGTGTGGTGTGGTGTGTGGTGTGGTGTGGTGTGTGGTGTGGTGTGGTGTGTGCGAGCGAGGGGAAGACGAAGAGGGGGGGGGGGGGTGTGTGTGAGTGCAGTGCAGTGAAGAGTGAAGTGAAGTGAAGAGTGAAGTGAAGTGAAGAGTGAAGTGAAGTGAAGAGTGAAGTGAAGTGAAGAGTGCAGTGAAGTGAAGAGTGAAGTGTGGTGACGAGTGAAGTGAAGTGAAGTGTAGAGTGAGGTGAAGTGAAGAGTGAGGTGGTTTTGAAGTGTGAGGTGAAGAGTGATGTGAAGTGAAGAGTGAAGTGAAGTGAAGAGTGAAGTGAAGGTGAAGAGTGAGGTGAAGTGAAGAGTGAAGTGAAGTGAAGAGTGAAGTGAAGTGATGCAGTGAAGTGAAGTGAAGAGGGATGTGAAGTGAAGAGTGAAGTGAAGTGAAGGGTGAAGTGAAGTGAAGAGTGAAGTGAAGTGAAGAGTGAAGTGAAGTGAAGGGTGATGTGAAGTGAAGAGTGAAGTGAAGTGAAGAGTGAAGTGGAGTGAAGAGTGAAGTGAAGTGAAGAGTGAAGTGAAGTGAAGAGTGAAGTGAAGTGAAGAGTGAAAGTGAAGTGAAGAGTGAAGTGAAGTGAAGAGTGAAGTGAAGTGAAGAGTGATGTGAAGTGAAAAGTGAAGTGCAAGTGAAGAGTGAAGTGGAGTGGAGAGTGAAGTGAGTGAAGAGTGAAGTGAAGTGAAGAGGGAAGTGAAGTGAAGAGTGAAGTGAAGTGATGAGTGAAGTGAAGTGAAGAGTGATGTGAAGTGAAGAGTGAAGTGAAGTGAAGAGTGAAGTGAAGTGTAGAGTGCAGTGAAGTGAAGAGTGAAGTGAAGTGAAGGGTGATGTGAAGTGACGAGTGACGTGAGTGAAGAGTGAAGTGGAGTGAAGAGTGAAGTGAAGTGAAGAGTGAAGTGAAGTGAAGAGTGAAGTGGAGTGAAGAGTGAAGTGAAGTGAAGAGTGAAGGGAGGTGAAGAGTGAAGTGAAGTGAAGAGTGAAGTGAAGTGAAGAGTGAAGTGACGTGAAGAGTGAAGTGAAGTGAAGAGTGATGTGAAGTGAAGAGTGAAGTGAAGTGAAGAGTGCAGTGGAGTGGAGAGTGAAGTGAAGTGAAGAGTGAAGTGAAGTGAAGAGGGGAAGTGAAGTGAAGAGTGAAGTGAAGTGCTGAGTGCAGTGAACGTGAAGAGTGATGTGAAGTGAAGAGTGAAGTGAAGTGAAGTGAAGTGAAGGGTGAAGTGAAGTGAAGACGTGAAGTGAAGTGAAGAGTGAAGTGAAGTGAAGGGTGATGTGAAGTGAAGAGAGAAGTGAGGTGAAGAGTGAAGTGGAGTGAAGAGTGACGTGAAGTGGAGAGTGAAGTGAAGTGAAGAGTGAAGTGAAGGTGAAGAGTGAAGTGAAGTGAAGAGTGAAGTGAAGTGAAGAGTGAAGTGAAGTGAAGAGTGAAGTGACGTGAAGAGTGAAGTGAAGTGAAGAGTGAAGTGAAGTGAAGAGTGAAGTGTGGTGAAGAGTGAAGTGAAGTGACGTGTAGAGTGAGGTGAAGTGAAGAGTGAAGTGGTTTGAAGTGTGAGGTGAAGAGTGATGTGAAGTGAAGAGTGAAGTGGAGTGAAGAGTGAAGTGAAGGTGCAGAGTGAGGTGAAGTGAAGAGTGACGTGAAGTGAAGAGTGAAGAGAAGTGATGAGTGAAGTGCAGTGAAGAGTGATGTGAAGTGAAGAGTGAAGTGAAGTGAAGGGTGAAGTGAAGTGAAGAGTGAAGTGAAGTGAAGAGTGAAGTGAAGTGAAGGGTGATGTGCAGTGAAGAGTGAAGTGAAGTGAAGAGTGAAGTGGAGTGAAGAGTGAAGTGAAGTGAAGAGTGAAGTGAAGTGAAGAGTGAAGTGAAGTGAAGAGTGAAGTGAAGTGAAGAGTGAAGTGAAGTGAAGAGTGAAGTGAAGGTGAAGAGTGATGTGAAGTGAAAAGTGAAGTGAAGTGAAGAGTGAAGTGGAGTGGAGAGTGAAGTGAAGTGAAGAGTGAAGTGAAGTGAAGAGGGAAGTGAAGTGAAGAGTGAAGTGAAGTGATGAGTGAAGTGAAGTGAAGAGTGATGTGAAGTGAAGAGTGAAGTGAAGTGAAGGGTGCAGTGAAGTGAAGAGTGAAGTGCCGTGAAGCGTGACAGTGAAGTGAAGGGTGATGTGAAGTGAAGAGTGAAGTGAAGTGAAGAGTGAAGTGGAGTGAAGAGTGAAGTGAAGTGAAGAGTGAAGTGAGTGAGAGTGAAGTGAAGTGAAGAGTGAAGTGAAGAGTGAAGTGAAGTGAAGAGTGAAGTGACGTGAAGAGTGAAGTGAGTGAAGAGTGAAGTGAAGTGAAGAGTGAAGTGAAGTGAAGAGTGAAGTGAAGTGAAGAGTGAAGTGAAGTGAAGAGTGAAGTGAAGTGAAGAGTGAAGTGCAGTGAAGAGTGAAGTGAAGTGAAGAGTGAAGTGAAGTGAAGAGTGAAGTGTGGTGAAGAGTGAAGTGAAATGAAGAGTGAAGTGAAGTGAAGAGTGAAGTGAAGTGAAGAGTGAAGTGAAGTGAAGAGTGAAGTGAAGTGGAGAGTGAAGTGAAGTGAAGAGCTGAAGTGAAGTGACGAGTGAAGGGAAGTGAAGAGTGATGTGAGTGAAGAGTGAAGTGAAGTGAGGGGTGAAGTGAAGTGAAGAGTGAAGTGAAGTGAAGAGTGAAGTGAAGTGAAGGGTGACTGTGAAGTGAAGAGTGAAGTGAAGTGAAGAGTGAAGTGAGTGAAGAGTGAAGTGAAGTGAAGAGTGAAGTGAAATGAAGAGTGAAGTGAAGTGAAGAGTGAAGTGAAGTGAAGAGTGAGGTGAAGTGAAGAGTGTAGTGAATGAAGGGTGAAGTGGAGAGTGAAGTGAAGTGAGAGTGAGGTGAAGTGAAGAATGAAGTGAATTGAAGTGTGAGGTGAATAGTGAAGTGAAGTGAAGCGTGAAGTGAAGTGAAGAGTGAAGTGAACGTGAAGAGTGAAGTGAAGTGAAGAGTGACGTGAAGTGAAGAGTGAAGTGAAGTGAAGAGTGAAGTGAAGTGACGAGTGAAGTGAAGTGAAGAGTGAAGTGAAGTGAAGAGTGAAGTGACGTGAAGAGTGAAGTGAAGTGAAGCGTGAAGTGAAGTGAAGAGTGAAGTGAAGTGGAGAGTGAAGTGAAGTGAAGAGTGAAGTGAAGAGAAGAGTGACGGGAAGTGAAGAGTGATGTGAAGTGAAGAGTGAAGTGAAGTGAAGGTGAAGTGAAGTGACGAGTGAAGTGAAGTGGAGCGTGAAGTGAAGTGAAAGTGAAGTGAAGTGAAGAGTGAAGTAAAGGGAAGAGTGCAGTGTGGTGAAGAGTGAAGTGAGTGAAGTGAAGAGTGAAGTGAGTGAAGTGAAGAAGTGAAGTGAAGTGAAGAGTGAAGTGAAGTGGAGAGTGAAGTGAAGTGAAGAGTGAAGTGACAGTGAAGAGTGAAGTGAAGTGAAGAGTGAAGTGAAGTGAAGAGTGAAGTGAAGTGAAGAGTGATGTGAAGTGAAGAGTGAAGTGAAGTGAAGATTGAAGTGAAGTGAAGAGTGAAGTGAAGTGAAGAGTGAAGTGAGGTGAAGAGTGAAGTGAAATGAAGAGTGAAGTGAAGTGAAGAGTGAAGTGAAGTGAAGAGTGAAGTGAAGTGAGAGTGAAGTGAAGTGGAGAGTGAAGTGAAGTGAAGAGTGAAGTGAAGTGAAGAGTGATGTGAAGTGAAGAGTGAAGTGAAGTGAAGAGTGAAGTGAAGTGAAGAGTGACAGTGAAGTGAAGAGTGAAGTGAAGTGAAGGGTGATGTGAAATGAAGAGTGAAGTGAAGTGAAGAGTGAACGTGGAGTGAAGAGTGACAGTGAAGTGAAGAGTGAAGTGAAATGAAGAGTGAAGTGAAGTGAAGAGTGAAGTGACGTGAAGAGTGGAGTGAAGTGAACGAGTGAAGTGGTAGAAGTGTGAGGTGCAGAAGTGAAGTGAAGTGAAGAGTGAAGTGAACGTGACAGAGTGAAGTGACGTGAAGAGTGAAGTGAAGTGAAGAGTGAAGTGAAGTGAAGAGTGAGTGAAGTGAAGAGTGAGGTGAAGTGAAGACATGCAGTGAATAGAAGTGTGAGGTGAAGAGTGAAGTGAAGTGAAGAGTGAAGTGAAGTGAAGAGTGAAGTGAAGTGAAGAGTGAAGTGAGTGAAGAGTGAAGTGAAGTGAAGAGTGAAGTGAAGTGAAGAGTGAAGTGAAGTGAAGAGTGAAGTGTGGTGAAGCGTGAAGTGAAATGAAGAGTGAAGTGACGTGAAGTGAAGAGTGAAGTGGAAGTGAAGAGTGAAGTGAAGTGAAGAGTGAAGTGAAGTGGAGAGTGAAGTGAAGTGAAGAGTGACGGGACGTGAAGAGTGAAGTGAAGTGAAGAGTGAAGTGAAGTGAAGGGTGAAGTGAAGTGAAGAGTGAACGTGACGTGAAGAGTGACAGTGACGTGAAGGGTGCAGTGACATGAGAGTGAAGTGGAGTGAAGAGTGAAGTGGAGTGAAGAGTGAAGTGAAGTGAAGAGTTAAGTGAAGTGAAGAGTGAAGTGCAGTGGAGAGTGAAGTGCAGTGAAGAGTGAAGGGAGTGCCGAGTGATGTGAAGTGAAGCAGTGAAGTGAAGTGAAGGGTGCAAGTGAAGTGAAGAGTGAAGTGAAGTGAAGAGTGACGTGAAGTGAAGGGTGATGTGAAATGAAGAGTGAAGTGAAGTGAAGAGTGAAGTGAATTGAAGTGTGACAGTGAAGAGTAATGTGAAGTGAAGAGTGAAGTGAAGTGAAGAGTGAAGTGAAGTGAAGACGTGAAGTGAATTGACGTGTGAAGTGGAGAGGGAAGTGAAGTGAAGAGTGAGGTGAAGTGAAGAGTGAAGTGAAGTGAAGGGTGAAGTGAAGTGAAGAGTGAGGTGAAGTGAAGAGTGAAGTGGTTTGAAGTGTGAGGTGAAGAGTGAAGTGAAGTGAGAAGAGTGAGTTGACAGTGAGAGTGAAGTGCAAGTGAGAGTGACAGTGAGTGAAGAGTGAAGTGCAAGTGAAGAGTGAAGTGTGGTGAAGAGTGAAGTGAAATGAAGAGTGAAGTGAAGTGAAGAGTGAAGTGGAGTGAAGAGTGAAGTGAAGTGAAGAGTGAAGTGACGTGGAGAGTGAAGTGAAGTGAAGAGTGAAGTGAAGTGAAGAGTGATGTGAAGTGAAGAGTGAAGTGAAGTGAAGGGTGAAGTGCAGTGAAGACATGAAGTGAAGTGAGGAGTGAAGTGAAGTGAAGGGTGATGTGAAGTGAAGAGTGAAGTGAAGTGAAGAGTGTTGTGAGTGAAGAGTGAAGTGAAGTGAACGAGTGAAGTGAAGTGAAGGGTGAAGTGAAGTGAAGACTGAAGTGAAAGTGACGAGTGAAGTGAAGTGCAGGGTGATGTGAAGTGAAGAGTGAAGTGACGTGAAGAGTGTTGTGAAGTGAAGAGTGAAGTGAAGTGAAGACGTGAAGTGAAGTGGAGAGTGAAGTGAAGTGAAGGGTGAAGTGAGTGAAGAGTGACGTGAACGTGAAGAGTGAAGTGAAGAGTGCGGTGAAGTGAAGAATGAAGTGAATTGAAGTGTGACGGTGAAGAGTGAGTGAGGTGACAGAGTGAAGTGAAGTGAAGAGTGAAGTGAAGTGAAGAGTGAAGTGAAGTGAAGAGTGAAGTGAAGTGAAGAGTGAAGTGTGGTGAAGAGTGAAGTGAAATGAAGAGTGAAGTGAAGTGAAGAGTGAAGAGTGAAGTGACGAGTGAAGTAAAGTGAAGAGTGAAGTGAAGTGGAGAGTGAAGTGAAGTGAAGAGTGCAGGGAAGTGAAGAGTGAGGTGACAGTGAAGAGTGGTGTGAAGTGAAGGGTGAAGTGAACGTGAAGAGTGAAGTGAAGTGAAGAGTGAAGTGAAGTGAAGGGTGATGTGACAATGACAGAGTGAAGTGAAGTGAAGAGTGAAGTGGAGTGAAGAGTGAAGTGAAGTGACAAGTGAAGTGAATGAAGAGTGAAGTGAAGTGAAGAGTGAAGTGAAGTGAAGAGTGAGGTGAAGTGAAGAGTGAAGTGGTTTGACGTGTGAGGTGAAGAGTGAAGTGAAGTGAAGAGTGACGTGAAGTGAAGAGTGAAGTGAAGTGAAGACGTGAAGTGAAGTGAAGAGTGAAGTGTGGTGAAGAGTGAAGTGAAAGTGAAGAGTGAAGTGAAGAGTGACAGTGTGGTGAAGCGTGAAGTGGAGTGAAGTGAAGAGTGAAGTGAAGTGCAAGAGTGCACGTGGAGTGAACGAGTGGTGTGAAGTGGAGAGTGCAGTGCAGTGAAGAGTGAAGTGTGGTGAAGAGTGAAGTGAAATGAAGAGTGAAGTGAAGTGAAGAGTGAAGTGAAGTGAAGAGTGAAGTGACGTGAAGAGTGTTGTGAAGTGAAGAGTGAAGTGAAGTGAAGAGTGCAGTGAAGTGAAGGGTGAAGTGAAGTGAAGAGTGAAGTGAAGTGAAGAGTGAACGTGAAGTGAAGGGTGACTGTGAAGTGAAGACGTGAAGTGAAGTGAAGAGTGTTGTGAAGTGCAAGAGTGAAGTGAAGTGAAGAGTGCAGTGAAGTGGAGAGTGAAGTGAAGTGAAGGGTGAAGTGAAGTGAAGAATGAAGTGAAGTTGAGGAGTGAAGTGAAGTGAAGGGTGCATGTGACGTGAAGAGTGAAGTGAAGTGAAGCGTGTTGTGAAGTGAAGAGTGAAGTGAAGTGAAGAGTGAAGTGAAGTGAAGGGTGAAGTGAAGTGACGAATGAAGTGAAGTGAGAGTGAAGTGAAGTGCAGGGTGATGTGAAGTGAAGAGTGAAGTGAAGTGCAGAGTGTTGTGAAGTGAAGAATGAAGTGAAGTGAGAGTGAAGTGAAGTGAAGGGTGATGTGAAGTGAAGAGTGACGTGAAGTGAAGAGTGTTGTGACGTGAAGAGTGAAGTGAAGTGAAGAGTGAAGTGAAGTGAAGGGTGACGTGAAGTGACAGATGAAGTGACGTGAAGAGTGAAGTGAAGTGAAGGGTGATGTGAAGTGCAGAGTGAAGTGACAGTGAAGAGTGTTGTGAAGTGAAGAGTGAAGTGAAGTGAAGAGTGAAGTGAAGTGGAGAGTGAAGTGAAGTGAAGGGTGAAGTGAAGTGAAGAGTGAAGTGAAGTGAGAGTGAAGTGAAGTGAAGAGTGAGGTGCAAGTGAAGAATGAAGTGAATTGCAGTGTGAGGGAAGAGTGAAGTGCGGTGAAGAGTGAAGTGAAGTGAAGAGTGAAGTGACGTGAAGAGTGAAGTGAAGTGAAGAGTGAAGTGAAGTGAAGAGTGCAGTGTGGTGAAGAGTGAAGTGAATGAAGAGTGAAGTGCAGTGAAGAGTGAAGTGAAGTGAAGACGTGCAGTAAAGTGAAGAGTGAAGTGAAGTGGAGCGTGAACGTGAAGTGAAGAGGAAGGGAAGTGAAGAGTGAGGTGAAGTGAAGCGTGGTGTGAAGTGAAGGGTGAAGTGAAGTGAAGAGTGAAGTGAAGTGAAGAGTGAAGTGAAGTGACGGGTGATGTGACAATGAAGAGTGAAGTGCAGTGAAGAGTGAAGTGGAGTGAAGAGTGAAGTGAAGTGAAGAGTGAAGTGAAATGAAGCGTGACGTGAAGTGACAGAGTGACGTGAAGTGAAGAGTGAGCGTGAAGTGAAGAGTGAAGTGGTTTGAAGTGTGAGGTGAAGAGTGAAGTGAAGTGAAGAGTGAAGTGAAGTGAAGAGTGAAGTGAAGTGAAGACAGTAGAAGTGAAGTGAAGAGTGCAGTGTGGTGAAGACGTGAAGTGAAGTGAAGAGTGCAGTGAAGTGGAAGAGTGAAGTGTGGTGAAGAGTGAAGTGGAGTGAAGTGAAGAGTGAAGTGAAGTGAAGAGTGAAGTGGCGTGAAGCAGTGGTGTGACGTGGAGAGTGAAGTGAAGTGAAGAAGTGACAGTGTGGTGAAGAGTGAAAGTGAAATGAAGAAGTGAAGTGACAGTGAAGACGTGAACGTGAAGAGCAGAGTGCAGTGAAGAGTGACGAGTGACGAGTGCTGATCAATTGAATCCTAGATCGAAGCTCTATCCTATCTATCCTTATCCTATCCTAGAGAGTGAACGTGACAGTGAGTGAAGATCCGAGCCTCGATGCAATGCTATCCTGTATCCTATTCTATCCTTATCCCTATCCTATCCTCTATCCTATCCTATCCTCTATCCTATCCTATTCACTATGCTATCCTATCCTCTATCCTATCCTAATCCCTCTATACTATCCATATCCTCTGTCCTATCCTATCCTCTATCCTATCCTACCCTCTATCCTATCCTGTCCTCTATCCTATCCTATCCTCTATCATATCCTATCCTGCTATCTAATCTAGCCTCTAAGTGAAGAGTCCTATCCTCTATCATATCCTATCCTCTATGTATCCTATCCTCTATCCTATCCTATCCTCTATCCTATCCTATCCTCTACCCTACCTATCCTCTGTCCTACCTATCCTATCTATCCCTATCCTCTATCCTATTCTATCCTCTACCTATCCTATCCTCTATCCTATCCCATCTTCTATCCTATCCTATCTCTATTCTATTCCTATCCTCTATCGTATCCTATCCTCTATCCTATTAAATCCTCTATCCTATTAAATCCTATATCGTATCCTCTATCCTATCCTATCCTCTATCCTATCCTATCCTCTATCCTATCCTATCCTCTATCCTATATTATCCTCTATCCTATCCTATCCTATCCTCTATCCTATGCTATCCTCTATCCTATCCTATCCACTATCCTATCCTATCCTCTATCCTATCCTATTCTCAATCCTATCCTATCCCTCTATCCTATCCTATCCTCTATCCTATCCTATCCCTCTATCCTATCCTATCCTCTATCCTATCCTATCCTCTATCCTATCCTATCCTCTATCCTATCCTATCCTCTATCATATCCTATCCTCTATCCTATCCTATCCTCAATTCTATCCTATCCTCTATCCTATCCTATCCTCTATCCTATATTATCCTCTATCCTATCCCATCCTCTATCATATCCTATCCTCTATCCTATCCTATCCTCTATCCTATCCTATCCTCTATCCTATCCTAGTCTCTATCCTATCCTATCCTCTATCCTATCCTATCCTCTATCATATCCTATCCTCTATCTATCCTATCCTGTATCCTTATCCTATCCTCTATCTATCCTATCCTCTATCCTATCCTATCCTGTATCATATATTATCCTCTATCCTATCCTATCCTCTATCCTGTCCTATCCTCTATCATATCCTATCCTCTATCCTATCCTATCCTGTATCCTATCCTATCCTCTATCCTATCCTATCCTCTATCCTATCCTATCCTGTATCATACCCTATCCTCTATCCTATCCTATCCTCTATCCTATCCTATCCTCTATCCTATTCTATCCTCTATCCTATCCTATCCTCTATCCTATCCCATCCTCTATCCTATCCTATCCTCTATCGTATCCTATCCTCTATCCTATTAAATCCTATATCTTATCCTCTATCCCTATCCTATCCTCTATCCTATCCTATCCTCTATCCTATCCTATCCTCTATCCTATCCTATCCTCTATCCTATCCTATCCTCTATCCTATCCTATCCTCTATCCTATATTATCCTCTATCCTATCCCTATCCTATACTCTATCGTATCCTATCATCTATCCTTTTAAATCCTATATCGTATCCTCTATCATATCCTATCCTCTATCCTATCCTATACTCTATCCTATCCTTATCCTCTATCGTATCCTATCCTCTATCCTATCCTATCCTCTATCCTATCCTATCCTCTATTATATCCTATTCTCTATCCTATCCTATCCTCTATCCTATATTATCCTCTATCCCTATCCCATCCTCTATCCTATCCTATCCTCTATCCTATCCTATCCTCTATCCTATCCTATCCTCTATCGTATCCTATCCTCTATCCTATTAAATCCTATATCGTATCCTCTATCCTATCCTATCCTCTATCGTATCCTTATCCTCTATCGTATCCTATCCTCTACCCTATCCTATCCTCTATCCTATACTATCCTCTATCCTATCCTATCCTCTATCCTATCCTATCCTCTATCCTATCCTATCCTCTATCCTATCCTATCCTCTATCCTATCCTATCCTCTATCTCCTATCCTATCCTCTATCCTATATTATCCTCTATCCTATCCTATCCTATACTCTATCGTATCCTATCATCTATCCTTTTAAATCCTATATCGTATCCTCTATCATATCCTATCCTCTAATCCTATCCTCATACTCTATCCTATCCTTATCTCTATCGTATCCTATCCTCTATCCTATCCTATCCTCTATCCTATCCTATCCTCTATTATATCCTATTATCTATCCTATCCTATCCTCTATCCTATATTATCCTCTATCCTATCCCATCCTCTATCCTATCCTATCCTCTATCCTATCCTATCCTCTATCCTATCCTATCCTCTATCGTATCCTATCCTCTATCCTATTAAATCCTATATCGTATCCTGTATCCTATTCTATCCTCTATCCTATCCTATCCTCTATCCTATCCTATCCTCTATCCTATCCTATTCTCTATGCTATCCTATCCTCTATCCTATCCTATCCTCTATACTATCCTATCCTCTGTCCTATCCTATCCTCTATCCTATCCTACCCTCTATCCTATCCTGTCCTCTATCCTATCTATCCTCTATCATATCCTATCCTCTATCCTATCCTATCCTCTATCCTATCCTATCCGCTATCCTATCCAATCCTATATCCTATTCTCTGTCCTATCCTATCCTCTATCGTATCCTATCCTCTATCCTATTAAATCCTATATCGTATCCTCTATCCCTATCCTATCCTCTATCGTATCCTATCCTCTAATCCTATCCTATCCTCTATCCTATCCTATCCTCTATCCTATCCTATCCTCTATCCTATATTATCCTCTATCCTATCCCATCCTCTATCCTATCCTATCCTCTATCCTATTCTATCCTCTATCCTATCCTATCCTCTATCCTATCCCTGTTCTC